>NW_023504349.1:0-93688 GCF_004664715.2 Peromyscus leucopus
AATTTACCAAAGTAATGTACATTATATTTGACACTCAAGGTGTTCATGTGTTGATATAGAGTTTTTTATCATTATTGAATTAATGTACACATATAAAGTGTATTGATTTGACATATATGGGCCAAATGACATCATGAATGATTTAACTGGGAAGCCTTGTTTTTAGAGCCTTGTAATTTTTTGGGAGGGTTTATTTTTTCTCATTGAATTAATTTAATATTTTAATATTAAACTTGTGCATTTCTTTCTATCATAACATTTCTCTATCAAGGATTTTGGATTCTGCTATTTGGGACATGATATGACTTCACTGTTGCCTGATTTGGAGCTGGATAAAGATATTATTTCTGTATGCTCAAGCTTTGCACAGCATGGAGACAGATCAATTCCTGTTGCTTGCAGATCAAGATGAAAATTTCTCAGCTCCTTCTCCAGCACCATGTCTGCCTGCATGCCTCCATGCTTTCCCACCATAATGATAATGGGCTAAAGCCTGAAACTCTAAATGCATCCCTTTATAAGAGTTGCTATAGCAATGGTGTCTTTTCCTAGCAGTGGAAGCCATAACAAAGACAGAGGGTCTAAAGAAGTAATTTCAAGTGTGTAAATGCAAATTGTAAAGGTCTGAGGATGTGAATGCTTAAGCTGTGAAGGTTTAAGAAAATGATTTAAAGTGTGTTTAGGGTATTGAAAAATGAGAAATGTTGCATATTTTTTCTTTTTCTATGCTATTGTTAAACTAAGATTTTAAGGATAAGAGTTTTAACATTAAAAGATGGAGTTCTGATAAACTGTTAATCTATGCCTGGTAAAGTACTGACTACTATCATCATAGTCACTAGCTCAAAATTTAAAATTCCCTGTTTTGTTTTCTAGGTATAGATTTAAAAGTGCTTCTCCTTGTGCTGAATGCATCTCATTCTAAGCTATATATATATATATATATATATATATATATATATATATATATATATATCCTTCTGTGCAGAGGAAAAAGTGTTCATGCTTTTAACTCAAAACAATAGCTTTTGCTGACTCTAAGATGTAAGTCTACTCTACGTGTTTTACAGACAACTGTTAACTGTTTTCTATACAGTGAGAATTTCAGTACAGATTTTAATCAGTAGCAATGCTAATACTCCCAAAAACTTTTATTCGTTTCGTAAACTTTTAAAAGTTAAGGAAGCTTCAAAATGAGTCATGACTTGACTCCACCTGTCGTAGTTCAAAGTCTCCAGATATGTACTCCTCTCAATCAACAGCTTAAGCTTACCCACTTGCCTACTGTGTATACACTTAAGAGACTAATTAAGTGTAGTCTCTCTCTCCCTCTCCCTCTCCCTCTCATTCTCTCTCTCTTTCTCTGCTACCCCTAGTCTTTAGACTACTTCCACATCCTAACTATCAGGAGGACAGTTCTGGAATTTTCAAGAGTATACCCAATAAAACATTTTCTACTAAGCTCCTTAACTTTACCTTATTTCTTTTGACTATATCTGTCCAGTTGGATTTCTAATCACCTAAACACTGCAAACTGCTACAAATCAAAATGAGCTATTCCTAGACTGCTGAAAACCAATGTAAGCTAGATGCTTCTGTTGGAATTTACAGCTGGGCTTGAACCATAATTTTGAGACTGCTCCAAAGCTGCCTGCACTTTGCTAGCCCCAAATGGTCACACAGAACCTGGGAAGCCTACACTCCTCTCCCTCCTCCCAACCTTTGGTCAGCACTTCAACCTTCCCAGATCCTGATAATATCCTGATTTCAGCTAACAAGCAGTTACAGAATAGATTACATTATCATCAACAGAAAGACTGATGTGTCAGGGCAAAAGTAACTCAGGATAAATGGCTATCTATGGTGCTTATTAGAATAATAAAGTGCATACTAGCCTCTAAGAACTCTGGGCAAGTATTTGTTACAGAGTCCACTCAGGTATTTGGAATCCTGGCTCCTCTAAGCTCTTCTCATTCCAGACTCAATGCTAAACTTCTCCTGATCATGGGCTTCCCCTCACCACTTTCTGATTCCCATATAACCCTGACATTTTGACTATGCACCTCTTGGCTCTCTTGGTCTTCTTGCCACTCTCTCTTTACTTCTCTCTGTTGGTCCTCCTTTCTTGCTCCCCACCTCATGGCCTGGACTGTTCTGCTGGCTGTGTGCAGTCTTCTACTTTCTCTCCCTGCTCTGGACTCCCCCAGTTGCCTTTGGCTGTCTCATGTCTATCAGAAAAACCTTCCACTTGAAGATAACAAGAAAGAAAAAATACATTATTTTCTCACCTCCACATCCAGAATTAAATATAAATGTGTCTCTATGACACACAAGCAGAGGGGACCATGTGGGAACAGAAAGCACTAACAGGAGCAAAAGGACAGGAATCAACAATAGAGGAGAAATACTGAGCAAATTAACAATGATGTGCATTTTTCTATCAAAGTTTCCTAATGTAAACCATTATTTTATACACACTAAAAATTAACAAAACACAGAAGAAATTGAATATAAGTATGAAATACTGAGCAGAAATGTAAGATTATAAAAGTCTTATATCACAGGCTATTTGAATGAGGTTTAAATGTCTTTATAAATACAATTTATTTCCTTTGGCCCAGTGTCACAGAGCAAAAATTTCTTAAAGTTTCTTGTTGGGTTTCTTTATGTTTAAAATATTAGAATGCAGGTTTTAAGCTGGAATTCTAGGAAGCATATTGGAGTTAGTGATAATGTATAACAAAATAGTAATAAAAGAAGCAAATATTTGATGACTCAAGACTCTAAGTTTCAGGGCTGGAGACATGATTCAGAGATAAAGAGCACTTTACTGCCCTTGTAGAGGACCTGAGTTCAGTTCCAAGTCACAAAGCAGGAGGCTTACATCACATGTAACTGCAACTCCTTGGGAACCAATGCACTCCTCTGTCCTCTGAAGACACTGTACACAGAAATACAGAATCTCTCTCTCTCTCTCTCTCTCTCTCTCTCTCTCTCTCTCTCTCTCTCTCTCTCTCTCTCTCATATACACACATATACACACATAATCTCATATACACACATACACACACACATACACACACTCTCATATACACACATACACACACTCTCATATACACACATACACACACTCTCATATACACACATACACACACATACTCTCATAAACACACATACACACACATACACAACACAATTATCACTACCACCAGTACTACTTAAGCTACTACTAATATCTTTAAAAAATAACTCCACATTTCAACAACAGGATTTATTCTATGACTGCATCCAGGCATTTACATGTATAAGGACAGGAAAATAAACCCCTGTGTCCATATATGATTTAAAAGTGTTAAGAACTTATTCCCACGGAAAAAGCCCTGGAGGGAAACCAGCCATTTTCTCCTGGAATACTTTATCAAAGGCTTCAGCTTGGGCTACTGTAAAGTGATTCTTCCAGTCCCCAGTCGTGCCTGGAAAATGTTAAACAGACACATAGATGGGTTAATGATGATCTCAACACTGCTCTCAATCCTTCCTTCACATGCTCTTACCATCTATTTGTCAAGGACCACACAGTTAATAAAGACAAAGTACCAGTGACTTCCTGGAGAACACATCTTATGACTTGAAGTAATATACATCTACCTCTGTGGCAATAATGTTCCCCCTTCTCCTATCCTACCATATCAACAGCTTTAGTACTAGCTATAGCTTTTAGATGTTGAGATTATTCCTGCTTCCCACTACACCTGCTTCCATCACACTGTCCAACCCAACAGAGTTTCTTATCTCAGTTATCAAAACAGACTTCAATTCTTTTTTCTACCTTTTAGGGTTTACTTATAAAAGATCTGAAAAACATTCAGGCAACTTTTTAAACATTTTTAATGTTAATTTTAATTATATGTGCATATAGGGGCACATGAATGCAGGTGCAAGTAGGGGTTTGAGGCTTCAGATCCCCTTGAGCTGGAGATACACACTGTTGTGAGCTACATGCCAATCTTCTTGATTTCATCAGATGCAGGAGACCCAGCAACTGCCAGCTGGAATATCCCAAGATTTCTGTTTTCAGTCAGTGTGGTGCTTGCTGATGTATGAAGATCTACATGATCATTTTACCATAAATTCTTTCCATATCTTGGTTCCTATCAATCCATTCTAATATGTCTTTAGTTTTGACTTTAGAGATGTCAAATTGTCCAACTACTCACATTGCATTGTGTTTTCCTTCACACTAGATTTCTCATGTCTTCCATGGAGTCGCTTCTTATTCTTTAGTCTCCTAATTTATGCCACTATGGACACATCTTTATATCTTCCCTCCATGTAGAACTCTGACGGACACATTCATGTTGTATTTGTTTCATAGATGTGACACTTGGTTGAATTTCTTTTTGTAAATATTCCTGAAATATGTGTCTAATATATTTGAAAAGTAGAATATTTCTTACATCACCAAAGGCTTCCTTTATCAAAACATATCAGACATATAGAACTTACTTAGTATAGAATTTTTGAAAGTATTCATGAATGAGTGAGGATGGTATTAGCCTTGTTCCCACTTTGCAAATGAGAAAAAATTAGTACTTGAGATGTTACCCAGCTTAATAGTGATGGGATGTGGATTTTAAGCAAAAAAGACTGAAAATATAAGTCATATTTTCCTTATCAGATTATATTCCTTATGTATCACACAAGTTAACTTTAAATTCCTAGCTGTATTATTAACAAAATATACAAAGTTTTCATAACTAAATGGTGATTATTGATACACAATATTAAAAAATTATACTATTAATTGATATGACCATATGAGTGTCATCCCTTAAGATGGGAACCTATAAGTATCCATTGCTACTGTCAGCTTCATTTCTGTATTCATTATTAGAAAATGTTTTGTTGTTTTTTAAACACAGTGCTACTGGCTGCTGTAAAGACAGAATGGATGTCATGCTACCAGAATCTCAGAAAATTCAATATGGCTGCTCACTGGAGTGAACCAGTCCAGAAGAGAGAAGCATGTCTTTGCAGGTACAGACATAAATTTTAAGTCAAATTATGTCAAAATCTGGTGCACCATGCAAGCATATATTTTTCTTCATTTGTTATTTCTAAAAATCTACTCAAACTCTGTTGTTTCAGGGGACAGGATAACTCTAATTCTTGGTGGCTTAAGTCTTGTTGGAAAGTTTCTGGTAGTTATGAATGCTGCAGGACTCACAAAATGTTGATGTCAAGTCTTCCATTTTTTTTATTGGACTTCAGATAGTGGGCTTCTCTCTAGGTCTTCTGCTCTCTGTGACTCATATGAATGTCTTCTCAGGACACCAGTGAAAATGAGGTTATCTGTCAATGGCTGTGGTTTATCCTAGTGGCCTCATTCTTTAGTGTATAGATGACTATATTCTTGAGGAAACATATATGTGTCCTCAAATCTGATTCCCAACATCCTCTTGTGAGGACATCAACAGTATTTGATTAAATCCAATCTGCTAACAACTTTAACTTATCTCTATGTATACTTTTGATGTCCTTATATTCTAGGACCTGGTCCTTATACTGTGGGTTGAAGGTAGACTGAAAGTTAAGGCTGAAGAATGTAAATTACTGGGAAAGAAATTTAAACTCATAACCCTTTGCTTTCTGTGTCTATACTAATGTTCTTTACTCATACCCTAAGTCCTGACATCTAACTCATTTTTTATTCAACCCCAAGTCCCATCTCACCAATACTTTGCCATTAAGAACAGGTGACATATCAGGTATGATTCATTCCAGCAAAGTTGCTCTTCAAATATACATCTATAAAACCATACCTGCAGTGTGTTCCCAGAATAGAGAGGTGGCACAGATATAGAGAAATTGGATATCTCCATTCCAGGATAGACATTTCACAACAAACTGAGTAGCTCTGAGCCTGAGGCAATCCAAAATTAGGTTGGCGAGTACCATCAGGTTGCTTAGTCTTTACGTGGGTCTACTCTCAGCCTGCTAAGGTTCAGAAATCTTGACATGTTCAACATCTTTTCCAGCCATTTATGGAAGTGTTTCCTTTGACTATCATCCCAGATACATCTTTGGTCCCATTCACTAAATGTTTTCTTTAGAGTTGAGGTCTAAGATACAGGGAGTCTTACACAGCCTCATTGCAGCATGTCAACCTTTTTGTTTTCCTTTGAGGGTATTGGATTGATTATATGCAATCCCAAGATGGTTTCACAGAAAAAATCAATGTTTTCAGAGCTACTGAAGCCCACATCCTCACCATGGAATGACTCTTCTGTAAGCTGTGTGGAAAACTATGATGTGATGAGTAATGACTTCTGAAAAATTCCCAACACTTTCTAAGAGGCTCATTGGAATGACAAGCATAACACAAGTTCTGAAATAATTTAAAACTCTAAAATTTCTTCACCTTTTCTCAAGAGAACCAAACCATTAGTAATCACATCTTCTGGGATGGTACTAAAATTGGACATGTTATTTTCTTTCATGGCTTCAAAGGAACTGTACTTGAGGACCATATCCAGCTCATCTGGCTCTAATTTTTTTCCTAGGAAGTCACAGATCTTCAGTATGGTGCTCTTTGTGTCCTAAAAGAAGACGAGACAAAAATGGGAGTGATAAACTGAAAGCTTTCAGAGAACACATACAGAAATGGGAACTATGGATGGCGGGTGAAAAAGGGACATGAAGAAAGAAATTGCAAGAGGAAATGAGAAAATATTGAAGAAGATTTAGAAAAAACAGGCCATGTAGATAGGGTAGGAGTCCCACACAGCCTTTGTATATTGAGTGGGCTTTCAATGTGGCTGATCTGTCATCCTAAAAGATAGAGGCTGGGATTTATTTTAGGGAGGAGAAGATATTAGAGTGAGGGTCTCATATAACTAACTGATGCTGTTCTCAAACTTACTTTATAGTGGATGAAGTCCTTGAACATTTCATTCTCCTGCTTCCATCTCTGTGGGGCTGTGTTCACAGGTGTGTGACAACCCACCTACTAAATGCACTGCAATGCTTTTTCATTAGAGAGGGTCTTGCAATGGAGCCCTGTCTTGTAGGACAGAAGTTGCTCTGGAGACCAGACTGACCTCAAGCGCAAAGAGGTCAGAGATCCACTTACCTGGCTTTAACTTCTAATTGTTGGCATTAAAAGTGTGCACCACCCTACCAAACCTGCCCTGAGAGTCTTATAGAATTAATTCTAGACAGTGATAAATGGGAATGAAGGCAATGTGCACAAATAATTTGAGAGTGGTTAATGTTTACACCATGTAATATTGTTTCTTGTGGGTAATTGAGAATAATATAGTTTTAAAACACTTTCATAAGAATGATCTCAGTAATTATTACTTGAGGTAGTTCTGGGAGATTTTATTTTTGTTTTGATTCATGAGCTCATACTGTAACTAAGATGGGCATCATGTTCACTTTCTTCCTGCTTCAGTTGCCTGTATTCTGGAATTACAATGGTGGACTGCCACAACAGGCTTAATCCAATAAGACAGTCATAAGAAGGCAGAATTTTGGAACACTGAAGACTTTTCTTTGAATTCCTGTCCTTGTCCTGAGCCCTAAAGGTATTATTGGCTCAATAGTTTTATTACATATTTCACCACAAGTTGAGTTAATATTTCATGGGAAGGTAAACAACCATGGCAATAACTGAAAAGAATGTGTTTAAAGGTTGGACAGGAGACTTTTGAGAAACTGCACTGCCATACAACAGCGACAGCTGTGTAAGGAAGCTTCCTGGGGAATATTGAATTTTATAATGAGAAAGGAAAATATTTTACAAAAGACAAAATAGTCTTTGGTGTTGCTACTTTAATGGCAACTTTCTGTTCCTGGATGATAAGGTTAGGAGATCAAATTTTTTGAGTGATCCAATTTTCTTGTTTTTGATGCTCCTTAATATTGTTTTTTATTAAAAATGAATTTTTTGTTACTCCTACCTGTGGTGATATATTGTGTACACTAATAAATCTTACATGAAGATCAGAGGACAGAGCCAGCCACTAGATAAGAGATAGAGGTCAGGCAGTGGTAGCACACAACTTTAATACTAGCAGAGATCTGTCTGCATCTCCATGAATTCAAGGCCACCCTGAACTACATGAGATTGACTCAGTCTAGGAGAGAAACAGAGCCAGACATTGGTGACACACACCTTAATTTCCAGCACTTGAAATCTCATTCCTTTGCTTGGGAGACACACACACATTTAATCCCAGTAAGTAATATGTCAGGACAAAGAAAGTTATATGGGCTTGAGAAGAGAGTAACTAAAATCTTTTGCCTGAAGAATGCTTTTCAAGCTGAGGAGTCCTAGCTGTATGAGGTGGTTTGTTCCTTTGTCTCTCTGACCTTTCAGTATTTACCCCAATTTCTGGCTCCAGATTTTTTTAAAGACTTTTAAAAAAATTGAGTAACATCTGGTATCCAACTTTTGGTGCATGAATTCATGAAAAAGCTGCTGGCCTGTGACCTTGCAGTTCCCTGCTCAGGCCTCAGCTGCACATAGCCAGAGCCTCTACCCTATCTGGGCTGGACTCCATAACCCACTGGCTAAGTTTTTTTTGCAGCCTCTGTGCAGCAAACTCCATAGGTTTTGCAGCTCTAAAAACCGCAGAAGTTAGCCACTTTGGAACACTTCCCCCATGAATACAGTTGTATCTTTTCTTCCTTTTCTCCCCTGGTGGGTTATAGCTTTCTCTGGACCCCCTCCTCAGGGGCTACACTGTCATCTGAATCTCATTGTCATCAGATTTGGTGAGTCAATTGGGATTACTTAAGAAAAATTACTTAATTGAATTTAAGTAATTTAATAAAAGGAATTACTTAATTGAAAGTTTTTTTCTAACATGAAAAAAATTTGAAGCATTTTTCACAATGGAGGGATTTTGGTCTCTGTTTGATAATATAATTGATAGTCTGAAAATGGACCAATTAAATGAAAGGATAATTAATGCTGATGGGATTTATATAACATCAATTATAAATATTATTTTTGATCATTTCTGTTTTATCATTAATAAAGTTGGTTAAGGTGAGTGCCAAGATATAAGTTTTAGAAAAACTTGTTAAAACAGATCACAAACATTCAGACCCAGACAGAAGAATTTAATGTAGAACCAAACTCAATATTGCATTATAAGGTTACAGAGAAACAGCCTAAGGCTTTCAACTAGTCAACCTTATTCTATGTAGTGTCATTACAGGAACTACCCAGTGTTAGATATCCTCAAGTCTGTGTAAGAGCTGATTTGACTTCTGTGCAAATGTTAGGTTTGAGGAAATTCTTAGGAGCATTAGTCTCTTACAGAAGCAACTCATCTTTCATGAAGCAGATGTTAAACTCTTGATCAACTGGTAATAAAATTATCCCTTAAGACGGGAGAGATTTGGTTACAGCAGTTTAGAGGCTGTACTCCAATTATCATGGAGGGTGTGGTGGAAATATGAGACTAATACCATTAAACAATGAAATAGGACTAGATGTATGGAAATTTCTTGGAGAAGGAGATTTATGCTGATATGCAAAAATAATCTTTATATGATGACCACACCCTGGTTTTATGCAGAATGACAGCCTTGAATGCTTGAGACAGAATTGAAGAAGTAGGAAAGAAAAATGAGTCATTTATTATAGTTATAAAGGACCCATAAGAAACCATCACTGATTTCTTAAAAAGACTCACTTCAGCAGTAAAGAGAATGAACAAAATTCAGATAATAGACAGATAATAATTGAATCTGTGGCTTTTAAAATGCTAATGCATAATACAAAAGGGTAATTAGGCTATTAAAGGCAAGATCAGCACCATTGGAGGAAAGGATCTGAGATACAATATGTATTAAATCTCATGATCATGATGATGCTTAGATAGGAGAGGTTTGAAGAAAAATATTAATGTCAAAAGATTTAATTGTGGTAAACAAGGTCACACCAAAACAGAGCATTCCTAGAAATAATATTTTTTCAAGGAATAATCCCAATAGAACACCCCTCCCTTCAGGATTATGCAGAAAGCATGGCAAAGGCAGACATTGAGCTAATGAATGTAGATCAACAAGGGACAGGCAAGGTAATACCTTGGCTTTGCCATTGGGAAACTTCCTGAGGTATCTCTTGCAGGCCCCCATGTCAAACAAAAATTTAAGGAGAAACCATAAATCGAAATTGATAAAGATAAAAAATGGAAACTCCCCAAAGTTAGGATCAGGGAAGAGTTTTATTTTTGTCTTTCAGAAGAATGAAGGCTAATGAATCTGAAGAACACTGGACAAATGAGAAATCTGAAGAAAAAGGATAAATCATCCAGAAAAGTCTCAAAAATGAGTAAATTGGCCTATTGATATATTATATATCTAATAGGATAGAATTCCATTAGTCTTCCTAAATGTTTGTTGCTGCTGTTCTCTATAGACACATAACACTAGTGTTTTTCACGTTGTCACAGTTCAGTTTAAAATCAAAGCTGGTTTTAGAATTGGAATGTGCTTCTCTCCTTCTCTAAAATCAAACATGTTTGTTAAACAAAAATGCAAAATCTCTGTATCATGTCAGAAGAGCCACCTGATATGGGACAGAAGAAAAACCAAAATTAAGGGACTGTTCTATTGCTATTAATCTCCTGATCCTTTGGTTTTATTTTGAATCTTTAAAGCTTTTCTTAAGATATGAATTTTATATCAAAATTTATAAGATTAGTATATATAATTTTTGTCATGATATCAATGGTCATATAAATTAGTAATTAATTCTATAAAATTCTAACTTCCTGTACATGATTTTAGTCTCTATCAGTTTGCTGTAGTGGATCATGGCCATGCCTAACAGCAACTTCGAAGTCTCCAAAAACATGATGGGGTGCCACAATGACAATTTCATCAGGACAGCGATAATGCCACCCAGCTGACACACACCACCCAAAGATTGGCTTTGGACTGAATACAGCTCTGGACAATATTGAATTGCCTAACTAAGATGATACAGCCTCACAGACTACTCCAATTAGGATTTGATCATAATCATAAATTTTCTGTGTGTCCCCATAAGACTTCCAGAGCTCCCAATCAGTAGGAAGTAGCCTAGAAAACAATGGCACTTTCCAAAAATATGGATTATGGGTTTGTCTGTTTAGGGATTGGTTAAAATTGTTATTAGTCATAGTCAATCTCTTTCTAAAAGAAGTAAGTTGGATATGATATAGAAACCTATTATATAGAAATGATAAGATATTGAATCTACTCTACAATGTTTAGAAATGATAAGATAAAAGTGTAGATTATTGAATTTACTCTGAAAAAGATGAAAAGAAGATAGCGATAAGAGGTAGTTTACTGAATTCTCTCTTTAAAAAAGAGATATAGAAACAATAGGATAAATGGGTAGATTATTGAATCTACTTTTGAAAAGGAATGACTAGTTTAAAATATTTTACTTTGTATTTGATTTTTGTATATTGTATACAAATTTTGTATAATTAATACAAATTTGAGATTAATTTTGTTGGAACATACTGTACATACAATTCTAATCTAGTTCAAGATTTTGTAACTATCCAATTCATTTAACAATGTAATGCACATTGCCAGTCCTTGAAATTTGTTATTACCAACCAATTATGATATACAATTTGCAAGTTAGTAGCTAGTCATCTATTACAACTGAACTTGTAGGTATGTTTTCACATCAAACAGAAATATATTTTAGATAGACAGGTCATCTAGCACTTCAGGGATCTGTAGAATATGACATTTGAGATGTTTTAATAACATAGATGGTTTTTTATGACTAGAAGACCTGTCTGGTCCTGACAGCACCAATCTACTATACAGAAGATGAGGGACCTGGGAGAATCTCCTTATTGACTTTACTTTCTTTGTGGCAAAAAGTTAGACACTGGGCAAGAAAGTTCCCTTGCTTCAACTGCTGACATTATAATATCCAAATGAATAAGCAGGACACAAAATAAAATACTGCTGAACCTTGCCAAGACAAGGTAGGAAGGCCCATTTGGAAATCCTGAATTACATATGAGTCTGTCAAATATGGTAGGCCTGTAGGTAGAAGATGGATTCCCCAACGTGGTGGAGAAACCTTGGGTGACTGTCCAGGCAATCAGCTGTTTTTATAATTTCTCACATTTTTTAGATGTTGCATGCTTGTACTTCATGCTTACTTTAGGTAATATTATTTCCTTCTTGGCTTTCTTAAGGAGTTTAAGACTAGATAGTTATAATTATAGTTTCTTTGTTAACTAATTCAGAAAAGAAACTCACTAAAGAGTTGGAAAGTATGTAAGTTTGAAAGACATGAAAAGATAGTATTTGCTTGGTAATACAAGTTATAATAGAATGTGACAGGTACAACATTTTGGACTCAACAAAATAGGATAAGTGATGGAATATTTTCTCTGAATCTGTCAAATATTAATGGACTGGACATTGTTAATATAATTCTTGTCTACATATATTATATATACTTATTGTACATATTGTATATACTTTTTCTTACATTAGTTATAATGTAAGAAAATAATTATTTTTAGACAGAAGTGGGAAATGTGGTGATAGATTATGCACCCTAATCAAACTCACCTGAGGATTAGAGGATAGAGCCAGCCTCTAGATCAGATACAGAGGTCAGGAAGTGTTGGTATACACCTTTAATATAGCACTCTGGAGGCAGAGATCTGTCAGCATCTCTGTGAGTTCAAGGGCACCATGGACTACAAGAGACTGACTCAGTCTAGGGTAGAAACAGAGCCAGACACTGGTGGAACACACCTTTAATTCCAGCACTTAAGATCTCATGCCTTTGCTTGGGAAGCACATATTTCTTTAATCTCAATAAGTAATATGGCATCATGAAGAAAGGTATATAAGGCATATACAGACAGGAACTAAAGGCTCTTTTTGACTGAGGCTTTTTGGGTGAAAAAGCAGAGGATTCCAGGAATGGCTGAGGAGTTTGCGAGATGAGATTTGGTATGGCTTTCTATGCTTCTCTGACATCAGTTTTTACCTCAATATCTGGCTCAGGGTTTTCGATTAATAAGACTGTTTAAGATTCCAACAATACCTGGCAGGGAAGCAGGTAGGCTAACTTCAGATTTTTACCTTTCCCTGTGCTCCTTCAGATCTAATTCCCCTGTCTCATTCCTAGTTATGCCACAGATAATCTGTGACATCTCTCAACATTTAGGTTTTCTAACCTCACTCCTCCAATTCATAGTACTATCTGAACATCCAAATCCAACATGCTCTCTGTGCAAATCCACAGACCACTATGGCCAGGGAATAGGTAAGCTAATTACAGATCTTCACCCTCCTCATTCCTTTGAGTCCAATCCTCCTGTCTTTCCCCCTGCTCTACAGCATAACATCTGCCTTAGCTATCCAAATTTCTAAAGGATCTCCCTGAACCCTCCAAACATCCACACCACAGTGAGTTGATTTGTCCCATACCTGAACTCCTCCAAGCATTTTCTAGGAACCTACAGACCAAGCTGGGCAGGGAAACTGTTATGCTAAATGCAAATCTTCACATCTCCATTTGTTCCTCCAAGTCCAGTCTCCTAGTCTCATTTCAAGCCCTGTGTAGAACACCTGCTGCAGTCCTCTCCCCCATATGCCCCTGTCTCATGTGGGTAACCCAGATTTTAACAAAATTTCTTCTCTCTTCTCATTTCTTTGTCCTAGCAACTCTTGAAATCCAGAAGAAACAACCTAAGCACCTACAGGCCTCTCTAACCAGGAAAGCCAGTAGGTTAACTGAATATCTTTATCTCTCCTTCCATTCTTCCAAGTCCAGTCTTCAGTCTCATACATACCATCATATCAAACATTTTCTTGTGGTCTGACTGTACTCAGTTGTCCCATTCCCAGCTGACTAACTAAGCAGCTCCTGTGGAATACTCTGTTCTCTTCTCTTCTGTGGAACTTCTTATACTCCTCTCCTAGATGATCTCCATTCCTAAATGTCAGCTTTCTGTATCTGGAAATATTTTACCTGAAACCCCCAGTGGATACACTTATCAGGATCCCAGAAGAATTTTCTACTAGGCAACACACAGCCACCACATTCTCCTAAGTACCAGACAGAGCAACAGAAAATAAGGAAAGGAGCATCAACCCAGCAAAGACAAGAACAGATATTAGCATGTAGAATTAAAATTTTCCCAATCCCAGATGCATAAATGCCAGCCTAAAATCACAGTCAATTGCATGCAGGACAGTATGTCTTCACTAGAGCCCAGCAACGTACTACAATAAGCCCTGAACATTTCAACATAATTGCAGAAGAAAAGGACCCTAAAATATCCTGTGTGGAGATGATAGAGGTCCTTAAATAAAAAAGGGGAATAAATCCTATGAAGAAATATGTGAAACACAAGCAGTGGAAGTAAATGAATTCCATTCAAGACCTGAAAGTGGAAATCATGAAAACCTAAAATGAAGGATGTGCAAAAGAAAAACTTAGGAACTCAGACATGATCTTCATGAATAGAATACAAGAAAAGGATGAGAGAATCTCATGCATTGAAGACAACATAAAAATACTGTATACATTTGTCAGAGAAGATATTAAATCTAAAAAAATCCTGTCACAAAACATTCAGGATATCTGGGACACTATGAAATTAATAAGATCATTAATAAGAATAGAGGTAGATTAGGAAAAGCCAGGTCAAAGGCACAGAAAATACCTTCATCACAATCACAGAAGAAAATTTCCCTAACCTAAAGAAGGAGATGCCTATCAATGTAATAGATGCATACAGAACACCAAATCGACTGAATCAGGAGAGAAAGTCCCCTCAGCATGTAATAATTATAAAATTAAATATTCAGAAAAAAACTAAACTTAGAAGGCAAATAATGGATGAATAGGTAAGAACTAGAATGGTAGGACCTAGTGTGGATGGGGAAAGAAGAGAGATTTGAGGAGGGGATATAGGGAGACACAGATAAAATTAATGGACTTTTGATGGAACTAATATATATTTTCATATATACATATGAAGACCATTTAAATAGTATAACCTAATAATGAGGGAAATGGTATTCCAAATGGCCATCTCTTGACACCAAAAAATGATAAAGCCTTTTACATCAACATAAGAAATGCTAATATGAACCCTCAGACTTGAGAGGCATGCATAGTGCCACACCAGTCTGCACCAATCCTCTGCTTATAAGTTATGGCTTCCACTTTGGTGATTTTTATGGGCTACCAAAACATGGAAACATGTGGGTCTCTGCTTGTGCCTCCTCGTGTGCTGTTTTCCTTCTGGTAGGTTATCTTGTCCAACTTTGGGGTGATAATATTGTTTTATCATATTGTATCATATTTTGTTATACTTTTTAAAAATGAATGAATGAATGAAAATCTGTCCATAAAACTAAAGGTTAACAACTTAATTTTCATTTTTATCTGCTGGGAAAGGGAAAATCAGTTTTCTTCAATGCAGTGACACTGGATATATCAACCATTTTAATTTAGTCTTCATGTTCAGGAGTAGTTGACCAACATATAATAGACTCCACTCTATTTTTTATTTTGGTGGTGAGGTCATTTATTTGGTTACAGTTCAGTATTTTTTTCTGTGTACTGTTTTAATTTGTCTTCTTTCATGGAGAATTTTGTTTGATTTGGATTTCTTTTGTTTCTTTTGAAAGAATTTACGGTTTGGTGAAAAAGGAGGGATAGAAAATTTGGAAGAGAATGTGAGAGGTAAGAATATGATCAAAATATATTTAAATTGAAAAATTATTTTAAATGTTAAAACATTTATCAAGAGAAATAAAAATGAAAACAAATAGTTACAACTCTCAGTAACATTCATCATCACCAGAATCTTCTTCTAAAAGGTAAAAAGTGCTTGTAACACAGCTTCTTTTCCTCCTTAAGTAGTATTTTGGATTGATTTAAGGATGGGCAAGTGTTTTCTCCGACAGACTGCATGCTCAGTACAATTTTTATTGTTCAGGATAAAGTACAATAGATATCTTTATCTGTAATATGTAAATGACTGTATAATTTCACTTTAACTTTGAATTGCCATATGAGAACATTTTTGTGCTCATATGCTTGGTGTCATTAGTGTGTGTCCATCTTTAGAGGAAGTATTTTTTAATTAAATGAAAATAAAATACTTAAATGAACTTAACATTATTTTCTTAAAGGTCTTTTGAAACATTGTGTCTTGTAGCCAAGGTTGATGTCAAACCCACCATACATACAAGGGTGATCTAGAACCTTTGAAACTGTCTTCTCCTAGGTTTAGAGTCATGTAGATCACCTGCCAAGATATTTTTTAATTTTTAAAATAAGAGATATTTGAGACACATGTACAATATTTAAACATATTTATAACATTCTGTGGGAGCATTTGAATGAAATGGAACCTGTAATGACCTGATTAATGGTATGGACTATCAGTCTATTTAGACATAAGTCATAACTTAATGTTGAAACATTTTAGATAGTCTCTACCAAGAGTTTTGAAATCTCTAGTATATTCTAGCCCACCATGCAGACTCTTGTACTTCAGAGCACAGGGCATAGTCCTCCCTGACTGGCTGCATCCTGTACATGCCTGGTCAGATGTGATTATCACTAAGTGCTGTTCATGTGACTTCAGTTCTTGTGCTTTCCCAGGATTCAAAGATGGATTTCCTGCCTTTGTCCCTCCTCTTCAGTGCAGGGAGCATTGACATACATTTGAGAACAACAGTGGAATGAAACTGCTTTACCCATGCCCAATGACCAGTGGGCTATTAGGTGTATTATATATGTTGAATAGACAGAATTTAAAAAAAAAACCTATAACACAAGTGTAAGTTACCCCACCCTACCCCAGGGTGAATAAGGTAAGATGGAGGTGATGGATAAGACGGCTGGAGAGAAAATTCCAGGTGCAGGTCAATAGAGAACACAGGGTATAACTTCACTTTCATTGACTGTCTGTGAGCCTAAACCTGACGTGGGGATACTGAGACGTAAGGGGTACTGCATGGGGTGAGTTTGTGAGAGGCTTTGTGATTATGTAAGAATGGCAATTACCTTTTTTATGTCTTCATAGCTCAGTAGCAGGAAGTTGTCTCTTTCTCTCATGGATAGCCAAGCACAGGTATGCTCAAACCATGATCCGTATGCCACTGTGTGACAGGAAGAGGAAATTATTGATTATAAAGACGGAAAGTGAGGTCTGCCTGATATTTTTCACTTTTCTGCAAATGGCAGACAGTTTTAGTAAGAAAAATCAAACCAGTATTTACACTATTCAATGTGACATTTGACACATACATACAGATAGTGAGCTGAGTAAATCATTTTCATTAGCAAACCTATCCTCTCAGAGCTTTACCCCTGATGCCACATGGAGACATCTTCCTGGTGGGCTGCAATGATGGAGGCATGTTTTGATTCATACCTATACAATAAGCAAGAGAGGTGTTAGAATGGCTAGACTTGGACTTTTCATTATCATGAAGTCTAAAGAACTTCTTAACTCTTTCTGATGGAAATCCACTCACCGCGTCATCCACCTCTAAGCTTCCATCACTTCTCAGTGTGACTCCTCAACACCCAAGTTTCCAAATCCCAGACAACTAGAGACCTTCCAGTCATATCCCAGAAGCTTTACCTCAATGCCTCTCTTACATTCCTAGGTCTACAGTGATGAGTGCTCAACAGTCACAGTGTCTTCACTGTTCCTGGTCTAAGGCTTTCTGTACATGTCTCAGCCTCCATTGCACACTTGGATTGTTCACCATTATCTGAAGAACTTACTGAATAAAGTCTGGAGAGAAGTTAAGAGTTACACCATGGTCAGAGCAGAAGGATGCAAGAATTCAAGGAATATAAGATTTGATTGAAAGCAGGGGAAATGTTCTACAGAGAGAAAGGGAATTGCACAACAAATGACAATTTTTATTGAAAGCTGGGGTTAATGATCTACAGAGAAGTAATAGAGATAAAGTAAATTGCACAATACATATCAGATTTAAGACACTTAATGTGACTAAAAACTGGGCTCGGGTCATGGCTCTATAGAAAGCATTAACCTTGCATGTATGAGTACCTGAGTTTGAATCCTAGGTGGACTCAAAGATGGTGATCTGATCTCTTTTTGTTACCCTAGTGCTCCTTCTATGACATGGGAGTTGGAGACAGGAGAACGCTCAGAAGCTTGGGACCAGCTAATCTGACATAAACAGTGATGGACAAGAAGAAAGAGACTCTGTCTCAAACCAGGTATAAATTAAGGCTCAACCCCTGATGTTGTTGTTTGTTTTCAACCCTCAAGCTCTGGCAGAAGAACAACCACATTCACACGTTTGTATCCACACCATCATAAACACACATACCGATGAACATCAAAAGAAAAGTTAAAAGCCAAGCTACATGGCATACATCTGCACTACTAAAACTCAGGAGGTAGAGACAAGAGAATACCAGATGTTCAATGTCATTTTCCAGTACACAGATAATATAGGGTCAAGCTGGCATAAAACAGATCCTGTCTGAATATAAAGAAAAAGCCAAAACTGTGTTAGTGCAAGCACCAAAAATAAACCAATGACATAAATATGACTGATAATTAACAGAACAGTGGTTCTGACTTGGAAGTAATATTAAAGATATGTGTTTATTTGGAGGCAGTGTTTGCAGAGGGTATGTCAAGAAGGCTTCCTCAGTCTTGGCATGTAGTCAAGGATGGTCTTGAAGTATTGATCCACTTGAATCCATCCCATGAATGTTGTGATTGCAGGATTGCCCCATACTAATCAGCCTAGATATTTATTATTGTGTTATATTTTAATTGATGTGTATCAAGTGATGAGACCTATTGGCTGTATCCAACAACAAACAACTACAAGATCTAAGTTTTAACAGGGAGAAATGTTCAGTCAGCAGACAAGTAAGTACCTGCCTCCTGGTGAAGTATGCTATGAAGACAAAGATTCAGTGACAGAGATGGGAAAATTAGTATTTTGTATGATGTTGGGAAGATTGATTCCCATCAATACAAAAACCTGTTGAGTGAAATCCAATAATGATATAAATCAAGGTTTTATGACATCATTAATAATCACACCAATGAACAGAGTGAGGGGAATAAGTCATCTGTTAGAGAGAGAGAGGTTGGGAAGAGGAGAGAAAATGGGGAAGTGAGTGACAGAAATATAGAGAAAAAGAGAGAGAGAATGTTATACATGGTCAATCAGGTGATATGCAAGGCCCCAGAAAACTGTAGTTAATGAATTCACTTTAAAACGATTTATTTTTTATTTTTGTTTATGTTTGTGCATTTTCATAGGAGTGTGAGTCTATGTGTGTGTGTGTGCCCACTGAGATTTCAAGAGTGTCTGTTCCCCTGAAGCTGGAGTCATGGAAATTTTTGAGCCACTTCATGTGAGTTCTGGGAAACAAATGCTACTTCTCAAAGAAATCTTCAAGTACTTTTTACTACTGAAGTAATAATGACATATTTTTGAAGATTAAGTTATAAAAACAACTTTATTGCACAAGAAAATGTAGAAATTAGCACAAATGATCTATAAAACAAATGAATTGTAATTGAAATAGAGATACAAATGGGAATGGTAGCATTATTAGATAAAAATTCATAAAAAAGTGCTTATCGTATAAACCTGATGACCAAGATGTCTTTGTAATCCACGTGTATCAGAAGTAGACAATTTACTCCAAAAAATTATTCTCAAGTTCTCACATATGTTCTTTGAGATGTGTGCACCCACCTAGATATTTTGCAGACATCCACATCAGATCATAATAAAAAGATATTTTTAAGGAAAAAAATACAGTTTGAAGGCAAGGTAGAGAATGTTGTGGTATTATGTTCCCCAGAATATTGTGTACCCTAATAAACTTATCTGGGGTCAGAGAACAGAAAAGCTGCTAGATACTTAGGATTGGCAGTAATAGCACACATCTTTAATCCTAGCATTCCAAAGCCAGAGATCTATCTGTTCAAGGATACAGCCAAGCATGGTGACTCAAGCCTTTAATCTCAGAAAGCAAGCCTTTAATTTCAGGGAGTGACTGCAGAAAGAGAAAGATATATAAGGCATGAAGATCAGAAACTAAAAGCATTTGGTTGGTTAAGCATTTGGCTGGTTAAGCTTCAGGCTTTTGAGGAGCACAATTCAGCTGAGAGCCATCCGTATATGAGGACACAGAGGCTTCCAGTCTGAGGAAACAAGACCAGCTGAGGATTGGGCGAGGTGAGGTAGCTGTGGCTTGTTCTGGTTCTCTGATCTTCCAGTTCACCACAATACCTGGCTTAGGTTTGATTTTATTAATAAGACCTTTTAAGATTCATGCTACATGGAGGACTTGGGACAATCCAATAAGAACAAAGATTACATAATAAGAAGATAGGAGTGGAGTATCTGTCACCAAGATTATCTGTCACCCTATGCAAAGTAGAAATTTAAGGTTCATATGTATAGAAATCATTTTTATCATCATTCCCTGTAGTTAAGAAAAGAGATGTTGTGTTTAGTAGCTTTTAGTGTTTATTTAACACAACCTATAACCACCTTAGAAGAGATTTCCAATGAGGAATCATCTAGATTACATTGGCTCTAGGCATATCTTTGAAAGGGTATCTTGATAGTTCATTGATAATGTAGAACATTGTGGGCAGCATCATTCCCTACTCTTGGGAGTTCAGAAAAGTATAAGGAAAGTGAAAGCTAGTTGCAGGCAAGAAAGCAAGTGTAAATATGTTGTCTGATTTTGAGTGTGAATACAGTGTTTTAACTTCCTACCAAAACATCTTATCAATAATAAACTGTAGCCTAGAGATGTAAGAAAAACAAAACCTCTTCTCTCTAAGTGGTTTTTTTTTTGGGGGGGGGAGAACAGATACAAATTCAGATACAGGCAGAATTTAGAATCCCACATAGACAAGACCTCTCAAAATATTATATTTAAACAAAGAAAATACATTGAAATTGGAAAGATAGAAACACGAAGTCAAATGTAAAGGAACGTCTTCCAGTATAACAGATATTTAGCTGAGACTTTGAAAAGCAGAAGAAATCGGAAAGCTCTATTTCAAGTTCTAAAAAACCACCAATGACAAATCAGACTACTGTACCCATCTAAGCTACTTGTTATAATTGAAGGAGATGTAAAACTTTATATGCTAAAAATGTACAAGATGAATTTATGACCACCAACACATTTCTACAAAATATATTTAAAGGAGTCTTTTAGAGTTAAGAGAAAAATAGGTGTACCCTTAAGACCGCAACAAGCAAAAGGCCACTTGACCAGTCAACTTGACACAACCTAGAATTATCTGAGAAAGCCTCAGTTAAGATATTGTCCTCATCAGATTGACATGTTACCAGGTGTTTGAGTTGTTGTCTTCATTGATGATTAATGTGTTCTGGCCCACAGCAAAGATAGCCGGGCATGAGTTGTGTGAGAAACCTAACTGAGCATGAAACACTGATGAAGGTAACAAGCAGATTAGTAAAATGGTTTCTGCTTCAGTTCCTTTTGGAGACACTGTCCTGACTTCTCCCATAGATAGATTGTGACCTGAAAGTGTAAGCCAGATAAATACTTTCGTCCTCTCCATTGATTCTAGCAATAAAGTTTTGTCACAGAAAATGTAAAGCAAACTAGAATGAAAGGTAAACAAGTAATAAAATGAAAACAGCTTGAGCATGTTTGCAAATCATCAAAATTACAATAATCAATAGGCACATTTTAGTAGTCTCTTAATATTAATGGTGTCAATTCCTTAATCAAAAGACACAGGTTAGGAGATTAGAGTTAAAAAGTAGGAAGTACTTTTCTGTTGTACTCAATCATGAAAGAGAGATGTAATCATACAATGAAACGATGAAAAAAGATGTTCTAGGCCAACGAAGCTTGAAAACAAGCAAACATTGCTTGTGCAATCTGATTAAATAGACTTGAAACCAAATCTAATGAGAAATGATATTACTTCCTACTGATTACAGGAACGATTCATGGAGAGAACTGTACAATTCCGCACACAGGTGCACCTAGCTCTACACAGAAAATACTACTAGATGTAAGCCATAGGCTTTCACCAGGTGTCATAGTACTTTTATTCCCAATAATTAATCCTTCATCCCAGTAGAAAGTAGACAGAATTAAATTAAATCAAAGGTATATTGGCCTTAAAAGACAACTATAGAATATTCTAACCAAACACTGTAGAATATAAATTGTTCTCAGCAGCCCCTGGAACAATCATTAAAATATATCATATATTATGACACAATAATGTCTGACCAAATATGGGGAAATGGAAATATTTCCTTATATTCTACCCAACAACAATAAAATGAACACAAATAGACAAGAGAAACTCTAGAAGATAAACAAACCCATGGACATCAAACAACTCACAACGCAAATATGAATGATTTCTTAAAGAAATCAAGAGTAAAAAGACTCCTACAATAAAATGAAAATTAAAACCAACATCCTAAATGTTTGAAGTGCAATGTTAACAGTCCTAAAGAGATGTTTAAAGGTCAATACAGCTACATTAAGAAATCAAAGAGATGTTTAATAATTATGTTAATGATTTGCATTAGGGTTCTGGAAAAAGAACAAGTTACACACCAAAATCAGGAGCTGAAAAGAAAGCACTGACATTAATGAAATTAGTGAAATGAAAGCTGCTCAACAACAAAACAAACCATAGAGTCAATGAAATAGATTTGGTTCCTTCACAATATGAACAATATTGACAAACTTTAGATAAACTAAGCAAAAGGAAGAATGAATGCCAAAGCTCACACAGTAAGACATGAAAATGGAGTCATTATGACAAGCTCCAGTGAAATAAAGAAAATTATTAGAATTTAACTTAAGAACATTCCACTCAACTGGAAAACATAAAGCATACAGATGAATTTCTACATAGATTAAAATTTACCAAAATTTAACTAAAATGACATTTTAAACAATATATCAAGTATAGGTTGGGATAAGGCTGAGCACTTAAAAACTTTCACTGTTCTTGTAGAGAACCAGGATTCAGTTTCTAGTACCTACATGACAACTCACAATGCCTTCTTCTAGCCTCTTTGGGCACCAGACACATGTGTAACAAACACACATACATGCAAAAAAACATTTCTACACAAAATAAATTGAACCTTAAAATAGGACTGGCCCTGCTCCTTGCCTGTCACCTCTGGGGTGGAAGACACCATAGCAAAGACCAGCATTGAATAATTCAGCTACCACCAAGGCCCAGATCTAGGGCTTTGAGTTGGTTCACCCCAATATTAACTCTATCTATGAGCTGGTGGAGAAAGCGAAGGGCCGGTCCTGCAGAACCCTAGCCACAGAAGATTCATGACTCTGAGCAATATTAGCATATCCAAGAGGTGTCTGGGTGAGGGTCCAGTATTGATGGTGTAACAGAAGCCAGAGGCCATGAACTAGACCAAAAGCTCATTGCAATGAACATTTGCAAGTAAACCTGTTTGGAAAAGGGTATACTGCATGACATACCCTAGCACCCTAGGCCAATATGATGAGCAAATAAGTAATGGTGAGGTGGGAAAAATGGAGTAGCAAAGTGGTACAAGTATGTTGTAACTGGAGACACAACATGTTTGACTAGTATGAGAGAACAATTCCTCTATTGATAGAGGAACATATCTTACCCAGAGGGGTGAACAAGATGGTTTGATTTTAGGTTTGTTTGTTTTTCCTTTTCTTTTTAAAACACACACACACACACACACACACACACACACACACACACACACACACATATATATATATATAAATAAAAAAAAAAAAATATATATATATATAACATTCCAGCCATAGTTTTCCCTCTCTCTTCTCCTCCCAGGACCTTCCCCTAACCTCCCTCAAACCACTCTTTCTCCATTTCTCTTTAGGAATGTGCAGGTCTCTAATGAGTATCAACAAATCATATCCTATGAAGTTGCAGTAAGACTAAGCAATTTCCCATGTATTAACGCTGGACAAGTTGACCCAGTATGAGGGGTAGAGTCTCAAAAGCCAGTAAAAGAGTTGGAGTCAGCCCCTTTTTCACTGTTTGGTGTTCTACAAAAGCACCAAGCTACAAAGCTCTAACACATATACAGAGGGCTTGGTGAGTCCCATGTAGGCAACCTGGTTTGTTGGCAGTACAGATGCTGTGAGCCCCTGTAAGTCCAGGTTGATTCTATGAGTTTTATTGTGGAGTCCTTGACTCTTGTGGCTCCTACAATCTTTTCTCCCCATCTTCTGCAGGATTCTCTGAACTCCACTTGTGGAGTGTGCATCTATTTCCATCAGTTGCTGGATGAAGCCTCTTTCATGACAATTGGGTTAGTCACCAATCTGGTCACAGGAGTTGGCCAGTTCAGATAACACATCTGCTATTTTTAGGAGTCTAAGGAATCTTCCTGATAGATTCTTTGGGGATTCCCTTGTGCCATGATTTTATCTACCCTGACATGCCAGCCTCTTCCAGTTGTCTCTTTCAGTACTCTCCCTGTCTATCCTACATCAAACTGATGATTCCTGTTCCCATCTGTCCTCACATCACACACAAATTCTCTTCTATTTCCTTTCTACATGGATATCTTGGTGTATCCCCCATGAATCCTCCTTGTTAACTAGTCCTTCAGGGTCTGTAGATAATAGTATTGTAGCTAATACTCACTTATGGGTGAGTGCATTCCATGTTTGTCTTTCTCTGTCTGGCTTACCTCACTCAGGATGATTTTTTTCTGGTTCCATCTATTTACTTCCAAATTTCCTGGTGTCCTTGTTTTTAACAGCTGAGTAATACTCCTTTGTGTAAATTTGCCACCTTTTCTTTTATCATTCCTTGGTTGAGAGATATCTAGGTTTTCATGTTCTCTCTATTACAAATAAAGTTGCTATGAACATAGTTGAGCAAAGGTCCTTGTTGTATTATTGAGCATCCTTTGCGTATATGTCCAGGAGTGGTGTAGATTGGGTCCTTGGGTAGGTTGATTCCTAGTTTTCTGAGAAACCTCCACACTGACTTTCAAAGAGACTGTACAAGTTTGCACTCCTACCAGCAATAGAAGAGTGTTCCTCTTACTCTACCTCTTCTCCAGTATGAGCTGCTTTTGGGGCTTTGATTCTTAGCCTTTCTGACAGGTTTATATAGAATTGCAGAGTCATTTTAAATTGCATTTCCTGTTGGCTAAGGGTGGCGAATATTTCTTTAAGTGTTTATTGGCCATTTTGTTTTCCCCTGTTGAGAACTCACTACTTAAATCTGTACACCATTTATAAATTGGATTATTTAGTTTGTGGGTGTCTAGATTTTTTGTTTTTTATATATTTTGAATATGAACCCTATATCAGATGCAGAATGGTGAAATTCTGTAAGTTGTTCTTGGCCTTGATCTGCACACTTGCTTTCACATGTATCCCACACATCATATTTATGTACATACACACACACACACACACACACACACACACACACACACAAACACACACAAACACACAGATGCAAGTTCATTCACCCTAATTCCAAATGTGTCAAGAACCTTAACTGAAGACCCCAAACTCTGAAACTGGTAGAAGAAAAATTAGGAAGTCCACTTTGAAATGAAATCACACCCATAGACTTTCTAAATAATACTCAGAAAATACAGAAAATAAGCAAGCTGGACTTTGAGAAATTAAGAGAGTTCTATCACCAATAGGTGTAGCTAGAGTTTTCTTGCCTTGCCCACAGTCAGGACAAATCTTTGTCACCCGCCAGTCCCACAGCTGCTCAGACCCAACCAAGTAAACACAGAGACTTATATTGCTTACAAACTGTATGGCCATGGCAGGCGTCTTGCTAACTGTTCTTATATCTTTTTTTTTTTTTTTTTGTTTTTTGAGACAGGGTTTCTCTGTGTAGCTTTGTGCCTTTTCTGGGACTCACTTGGTAGTCCAGGCTGGCCTCGAACTCACAGAGATCTGCCTGCCTCTGCCTCCTGAGTGCTGGGATTAAAGGCGTGCACCACCACCGCCCGGCTCTGTTCTTATATCTTAAATTAATCTATTTCTATAAATCTATACCATGCCACGTGGCTTGTGGCTTACTGGCATCTTCACATGCTGTTTGTCAGGAAATCTTTAACCACGTGAAGATGTAGCTTACAAAACCAAAGAAAATCTTTGCCAGCCACATGCTCACAGACAAAGTATAACTAGTATCTATGAAGAAAAAACAAACAAAACAGAAACAAAAACTAACCCTTAACACTATGGAAAATATTTCTCAAACAAACTTGGGTCATGCTGGGTGGTGGCGGCACACACCTTTAATGGCAGCATTCGTGAGACAGAGCCAGGTGGATCTCTCTGAGTTTGAGGCCAGCCTGGTCTACAGAGTGAGGTCCACATCAGGCACCAAAAATACACAGAGAAATCCTGTCTCAAATCAAACACACAAACAAAGAAAACAAACAAAACCTGGGCTATGGAACTCAAGAGGGTTACCAAAAAAGAAAAAAAAAAATATGCCTTATGTGAATTTTTAAGTTATTCATTGTCATTCACTGTCTGAGAAGTACAATAATATTAGAGAAACCCCATCTCTTTTTTTTTCTTTTTTTTTTTTTTTTTTGTGAGACAGGGTCCGCCTGCCTCTGCCTCCCATGTGCAGGGATTAAAGGCGTTCACCACAACCGCCTGGCAAGAAACCCATTTCTTAAAAAAATAAAAAAAAATTTAAGAAAAGGAAAGACAGAGATCAAATGACAACAAATATTTGAAGTGTAGGGCAAAGAGAAGAGAATCCAAATGTAAAGGTTTGAGAAAGGATAGATGCAGATAATGGATAAGAGTGTTGAAAGAGTATCAGGCTATTGTGTTCTAGTTATAAATTTGTCACGGGTTTTTGGGTTTGGTGTTGGAAAATTGAGTGCAATATAAGTGATATTAAAAGTGTAACACTTAATGTGAGGCTTCACAGTTTCTCTTTTGAATACCAGTTCTAACCATATATAAATTCATTAAGTTGTATAGACTTAGAGTCTCATTAATTTGGGTATATCTTCTTGTTAATTTACAAGTTTCTTTATAATAAAGGTTAGTTTTCTTAATTTTAAGAAAGAAAACTTGGGGGAAAGAGAAACACTGTTGAGAGAGGAAAATGACACAACAGTTATTAAAATCACTGTGGCATTTACTCAAAGCTGAAAAGAGAACTTTCCTATGACCCAGCTGTAGATTGTTAGGTATATACCCAAACTTTTTAGGTATAATCTACTATATACACAGGTATGTACAACTATACAGGTGTTTGAGCATCTGTGTTCATTGCAGCTCCACTCTCAAGAGCTAGGAATCAGGTTCGCCCTGCATGCCAAGAACTGAAAAGTAGATAATGAAATTGTAATGTGTATACACAATTAAATTTCCTTCAGTTCCAAAGATGAAGTTATTCAATTCTCAGTAAAATAGGTGGAGCAGGGAAATGTACTTAATGTGGTAACCCCAGAACAGATAGACAAACATTGCTTGTTCACTCTCATATGAGGATCCTAGAAAAATACTTAATGTGTTTAACTTAAAGTGGATATAAAGGACAGGAAACTAGAAAGGAGCCATTAGAACAGGAACATGATGACATGATGAAATAGACCTTAGAGAGAGAGCAATTCCAGAAAACCTCTGGTATGAATATGAAGGTAGGGAATATGAGATTGAGTGGGTTAATATGAAAATGGGCTGAGAGGAGGAGGGATAAAATTAACCAAACTCATCAGTTTGTAAGCTCATTAAAATATTAAAAAGTTTAAGTCAAGGAACAATACTGTTCCCAGAATTCATATGCTATTAAATGAAAACTCCATTGCTTGTATTAGGATACCTCCCTATGAGTTGTTGCCTAGAAAGGGACTCCTAAGGGTTCAAATAATAAAAGCAATTGTCACTGTTGTCAGTGACCCCTAAAACTAATTGCCAAGATCTATTTCTGAACACATCCTCATATTCTTGTCACAGTACATAAAGAAAGCAAGGTGGGAATGGGCTGAAATATGCCTTTCTGCTGAATAGCTTTCATAGTACCAGAAAGTGTTGTGCAATCTAATGGAGACCATCATCTACAGTCTTACACAGCTGTGGACAATGTGATCTATACTTCAATCAGTCTTACAAGGTATGCCCACTGGTGCAATAAAGGAAATTGTGGTGTCATGGTAACCAATCTTTTTCTGATTATGAAGAGTTCAAATGTGGTGCATTTTGTTGAATGTCCACCTCACAGAGGGAATAGATACTACTTTTGAAGCTGTCACAGTCGTTGTGCTAAATGGAATCTATGTGCACATCAAACTATCTTCTAAATATTTATGTTTATTCTTATGTATCTCTATTGTCAGCTTTGGAAAAGAAGATTCTTCTTGTAGTGAGCAGCAGTATTTTGAAATCTCAAAAATGCCCAAAATGGTGAGAATAAATGCCTTTTCAGTGCTTACCCCAAATGAGATTCCCTAGACTCCCATGTAGCTTTAAGAAACATGGAGACAGATGGTATGGAAATGATGCAAAAGATTAAATATTGGGTAGAATGATGTGAAATATTGTTTTTATTAATTACATGGCCATAGCACTCTTTAATCTCATAGTTGCTGTGATTACTTCAAAAGAGTGGGTCCTCAAATACTCTGTCAAGGAATGAGAAGTTGCTCATGAGTAATCACCCCTTTCCTAGGGCTTTATGAACAGTTAAGTGTAGTTAGAGACAGAGTTAATGAGACCTTCTACTTCCAGCATCAATAGGTAGTTAGTGGTTTCTGTTAGAGGGAGAGATATTTTTTTAGTCTAGGAACTGATGATAAGGTAGCCATGTTCCTATAAATGACTCCTTCCCTGTGCTCCAGTAAGTAAATCCAATGGACTTACTGCATCACAAACACACACATGAAGAAAAGGGACATGGAAGTAGAAATCAGAGCTAGTTGGGAAGAGGAAAAGGATCAGCAAGAGTGGGAAAAGAACAAGAGAGGTTAGTGGGACACTAATTTGATCAATCTATCAGCACACATGGATGAAAATGTATAATAAAATCATTCATTATATATCAACATAAGTTAAATTAAATACAAAATATAAAGAATCCATGCCTATTAAAATACTTTTGAAACAAATGAAGAAACAGGATTCACAATATTTGGAAAGATACATCTTAACAAATTGGTGGGCAATCAGGTTAATGTATGGGAAGCCAATGGGAAAAAAAGATTAAGAATCCACAAATGAATTGTGTGGTAGAAAGACAAGCACATTTGCTATTTTTCTTTTGCTGTGATAAAGAATCATGAACAAAGGCAACTAAAGTAAACAAGAGAGAACTTAATTTTGACTTATTATTCTAGAGGGATAAGAATAAACGATGGAGGAAAGGAGGCAATGTCAACAAGTGTCAGGCAGGGCTGTAGCAGCAGGAAGCTGAGAGATCATCTCAACTACAAGCTGGAAGCAGAGACAAGGAACTGGAAGTGACTTAAGAACTTAACATTTTGATGTGGATTGAAGAGAAGACACTGTTAGTGGTAGTGCAAACTTGTACAGCCACTATGGAAATCCATCCAGAGTTTTCTCAGAAAACTTAGAATCAATCTGCCCCAAGACCCAGCAATACCACTCTTGGGCATTTACTCAAGGAAGCCTCAATCTTTTCACAAGAATTATTGTTCAACTACGTTCATACAGCATGTTTCATAACACCCAGAACATGGAAACAACTTATGGGATCCTCAACTACACAAGGGATAAAGTAAATGTGGTACACTTCACAATGGAATATTACTCAGCTGCTAAAATCAAGGACATCAGGAAGTTTGAATACAAAAAGATGGAACTATACAAAAAATCATCCTGACTAAGGTAACCCAGTTCAAGAGCAGCCTGAGCTATAACTGATCTTGTCTTTAAAAATGTCTCTGATCCTCTCCCAAGTCCTATATATAATAGGATACTCACCATTGCCTTTGAGGAACCATTCAAAATAAGTTCTCAGTGACTCTGGATTCTTAACAAGGTTTGTCTTACACCAGAAAAAATAACCAGACACAAGAATATCTCTGGGATTTCTGATGATGTAGATCACCTTAAATAGAAAAACATGCACATGAAGGTCAATATAGTCATTCCATACCTTTTAACTGGCACAATTTACATGAAATGTCAATCAAATCTCCAAGAAGTTTCTAAAAGCACTTAATAATTTTATTTGGACAAAATATTTACATGAGTGTAAATGTTTAGTCAGATTCCTCTTTTTTATTTTTGTTTCATTTACACACATGTAACAGAAAAATAATTCAAGTTAACAATACTGTAAGAAACAAAATGACAGCAATAACAAAAATCCATGACTGATTCTATAGTTGTTAAGATCAATATCTTACAATGTGAAAGACCACCCATCCACTGAGAAGAACATCTTATATACACAGAATGATGAGTATAGTGCTGAATCTATTTGCAATATGAAAAACTAATTGTTTTCTGTAACTGTAACTACAAAATATCACTTTCAAAAGAATCATGGTGCAGGGCTCCAGGATGCAGTGTGTCACTGAACCATGAAAACCAAGATCTTCAGGCAACTAAGAAATGTGATAGTGGGAGACATAGGCTTCCTCTGGGTAAAGCATAACAATTGGTCATCCAATACCAATCTCAGCCCTGAAAACATACATATGATTAACATTGTATAGACTGAGCAGGTTTTATTTAAATTTTGAGAAATATGTAGATACATATAGAGCTGTAACAACAATTAATAAAACCAGATACCATAAATTTGAAAGAGAGAAAGAAGGAAAGCTTGGAGGGAGGAAGAAGGGGAAATGATGTATATCATTATATTATAATCTCAAAAATAAAATAAATAATTTGGAAATAAATAATTTTAATAAATGAAAATTCACATTTTGTACCAATGATCTTTGAAACATTGTTCTTGAATTCACCTCTTTAGGCTTCAATTTCTCCAGGTAAGAATTTGCCAAATCCACATAATGCACATGCATATAAGTGAATGGTCACAATTTTTTGTTGTGATATTTTCAAGAGATATAATAATTATATATTTGTTTTTGTAGTTTAATCATAAAATACTTTAAAATTCTATGGTGCAGAAACTTCCAGAAGACTTTCTTACAAACTAGAAACTATAATGGATCAGAACATGTATATCTCTGATCCCTTCTGGAGATCCTCTATCAGTGATGTGGATGGATGCTATGACTACTGATCTCAATGAACAGATAGACACAGCAAGAGCCAGTGAGTACAGATGAGCCATGACTGCTGAACAATCTTCATAATTATAGCAGTGACGCCTGGTCAGGCTGCTTCCCCTATAAACAGCTGTGTGTTGATTGATTCACTCCCAGGGCATTAGCTATGTGTAGAGTCAAGATTAACTAATTGCAGTGTGAGCAAGCTTAATCCAGCAATGGAGCAGAGCAGGAGATCCTGTAGTTCGCGCAGCTGGCTACAAGTGAGTCAGAAAGCGCAAACTACACAGAGAAACCTGTAAAAAAAAAAAAAAAAAAAAAAAAAAAACAATCAAAAGAGCTACACATATTTGCTGTGAATGGTCCTTCAGTCTCTCTCTCTCTCTCTCTCTCTCTCTCTCTCTCTCTCTCTCTCTCTCTCTCTCTCTCTCTCTTCCCCTCTCCCCTTCCCCCTCTCCCTCCCTCCCTCTCAATCTCAATCGCACTCTCTTTCTCTCCTTTGCTCTCCCTTCTTCTTCATAAAAAAGAAAGAAAAAAAAAGATTAATTAACTTTGATGACAGCAAACATTATTATTCACTGTACATTTGATTTTGAACCATGTTAGACCTGTATATAGTTTCTGACTGTTCTAGTTGGTATCTTACTTTCTTTCTGATATTTATTTAACAAGGAGCACTGTGTGGTGGTTGATATCCTGGTACTCTGATGTAGTCTGAGGAGGGGACACAATAGCATCACCTATGTATGTGAATATCAGCTTCCCTTCTCCAACTTACACAAGCAGAGTGCATTTCAGCAAGATCTCTAGGGCCTGTCAAGTTCAATGAGCATTTTGTAAAAGATTTGTCAACCACTATACACGAACCTTGGCCTTGGAACTGAAGAAAGACTTGGGGAAAAGTTGGAAGGGAAGGTGGGAGCTGATGAGGCGTGGTCCTTGTTTATTCATTAATGTTTGATATCCAACTTTGTCTCTAACCAGGGTGAACGTTCCCAGACAGGCACAGATTGGACCCACTTGGGATCCCCCTTGGTCTGAATCAAGCAGACCATCTGAATCAGCCAGTTAGTTCCTGAAGAAGAAGGAAAAGTGGTGGTCACTATTTCAACAGTACTTGCAGAAAAGCCTAAAGTAGAATATATAACCATATAATATACAATGCAAATGTTTGCAAGCACACAGACCTGTGGTGCTCACAATGTCTATACAGGGCAAATTATATTCATCTGGTATGTTCCTAATGCTTGACTTGTAAAAACTAAGACTACACTCAGTAAAATCTACCTGCCTACTGAATATCACCTCCGGTCCTGGGCCATCATCATTCTAGAGTCTGATACTGTGAATTTGACTATCTCAGATATTTCGCAGGGATGAAGTCATGGAATCTGTCCCTGAACTTGACTCCTGTCATTTAACACAATGCTGTTGAGATGTATCCATGCTGCAGTGTGTGCATGAGTACTGCTTCTATTTAATGTGAATAAATCCTCTTGTGTCTATTTTGCATACACAGTTATATTTGTGTTTACATGCTTGTTGTTCAATGAATATTTCTATGGCTTTTGTCTCTGGACTATAACCTGAATCTTTTTCTTGCTTTACACTGCCCTTGACTGTTAAATATTATTGAACTTTCAATGTCAGCAACATAACATGAACCCAATGTTCAGTGCTTTTGCCACCCAGCAAACACCGCTCCCCCCAAACCCATGATGCCTATTTTTGTTTCCATGAGTTTTGAGACTCTCTCCACTACCTGGACAAGGTCCATGGTAATTCTTCTACCTGACATTGTCCTCTCTCCACTTATTCTTGCATTCATGTCTTTATTTCTTGATGTTATTTCTTCTGTTTATTTTCATCATTCTCCCTTTTCTACTCTTTCTTCCACACAGAGACAGAACAATGCCAGATCTACTTTAGGATTCACTGACATTGCTCTCATGGCTTGACTGATCTGCCCACACATATCTGGCTAAAGGTCTTTCTCTGAGTGAAAGTGCACTCACACACAGCTCTCCAGGCTAACAAACATTTTATGTATCAGATATAAAGAGCACTCCAGTCATTGCCCAAATCATTGAGAATCAGAAACCTAACATTCATACACTTCAGGATCATTCTCACTCACAGTTCTTACCTGATTTGGGATAGGTCAGTATGACGGTGTCTTCATCTCTGATCACAAACTTATCATGGACTTTTTGAATTATTTCTTTATCATACACTATAGCAGGGAAAGGTATTCCTTCAAACCAAAGGTAGTCTGACATGGCGAAAAGCTCTTTGTAGTTACTGTTAGGTTTCCAGCTTTAGCCACCTGTTCAGCTTGTAGCAAATCTTGAGAGGCAGTATTTATAGTGCAGTCAAAAGAAATCATGAACACTCCAGAGTTCATTGTCAAACTAGCTACTGATAAGAAGAAATGCATAGTGTAACAACCAGTCAAAGGTTGTTGTATTAAGCAATTGTGAACTCATTCAGAGGTCATTCTGTGGCATTTGTGAGCATGAGTTCATGATCCCAAACCAGAAGCTCAATAACAAGTACTAGGAGATTGAATTGGGGGTTCATTTAAAATGCTTTCTAATACAGTTCAGCTTTCAAAATGGTTTCAATAGTGCAGAAAAGTTAGAGATCAAACAAAATGATGCCACATGCAAATGTTTTGTAAAAAGTAGTGCTTGTTTTTGAGAAACTCATAGTTTTTGTTATAGATAGTTAGATTCACTATATGATTCCTACCCTCCCTCTCCGACTCCAATACCTACCCATTTCCCATATTTATGATCTCATCTTTAATTTTCAGTTCATATATATATGCATATATATATATGTGTGTATACACACACACACACATATATATATATATAAATATTTATTATATTTATATATTTATATATATATAAAATCTACAGACTCATTTTAGTTCTTTTTGTATGTGAATGAATCCTGAGTTGAGCACTTGGGACAACCAATATGGAATTTCTCAACCTGAGGCTCCTGATTCTCCCTCTTTCAGCAGCCATTGGACTGCTGTATTCCTCCATCTTTGGTTAAGACCATGTAGAACTTCTTCTGTCCTTATGTGTGTACCAACTGGTGCCATCATGCTGGTGCATTTGGATAAATGTACTATTGAGAGTTCATAGGCATATTACCCTGTCATGGTCAGTGGATATATCCTATCAATAGGGACCCTCAGACTCTGGGGATCTTCTGGCCACTCTTCTGTGTTTTTTCCAAGCCTTAGCTTGAATGGATTCATTTCTGAGATATTAGTTAGGGTTAGGCACCTAACAGTCAATTATGCATTTTGACCAGTTGTGGAACTTTGTGATAATATCCATATATTGTAAAAAGATGCTTCCTTATTGAGGGTTGAGAACTATATTTATCTACGTGTAAAAGATCAACTAGAAAGTATACTGGATTCTGAAAATAACAGCAGCAGGTACACCTCTTGCTTCTATGCACTTTCCAGGCCCAATTAATTATCTGTGTTTGCAGTACAAGATATTTCTTCCCTCTTAATGAGTGCGCCTTAAGTCCAATTAGCCCCTGCAACCTCCAAGACAAAAATTTCACTACTGCACCATCATGGAATCCTTGCCAGTTAATTTATTTTTGTTGTTCACTTATATCACTCCTGGATAAGACAGTTATTGCTCTTCTGCCTTGGCAGGTTTTCACTTTATGAAAGCCACTCCTCAGGAAAGAAGTTCAAGGTCAGATTCAGTTCAATTCCTCCAATCTCTTGTCTAAAGTGTATTGTAACAAGATTGTATCTTCAAGTTCTGTATAAGCCAATCAAGAGCCATTTTACTTGGTATTGTTTTGGAGGTTGCTTGAAATACCCTGACCAACAATATGAGAGGAGGTTTCTCATGTATGGTACTGGGGTTTTTCCATATATAGTCCATGGTACTTGGGGGAAGTATTATCATTATAAATTGCATAGCATGTTTAAAATACATGTTAATGCATGCATGTTACATATGACTTTAGATAAATATGAGATAATAAGCTTCCCCATGTCTGTCCAAACATACTTAGTAGAATTTATCTCACCTTCCTCTCTGTCACTCTGGATTTGGGTCTGTGACTATTTATTAAAGGCTCCCTCCATTTATTATATTTCTCCCTTTGTAGCACCTGAAAGCTATTCCAGTATGTAAAGTTACTTCCCAATCAGTCCTCTTTTCCCATCTTAGTTTTGCAGCTTCTCCAGTTTATAAATGCACATCTACAAATTCAAAGACAGAAAGCACAAAGAAGAGGGAACATTTAACATTAATATTTATGTGGCTGGGTTACCTCACTCAATATAATACTTTTAGTTTCATACATTTACCTGAAAATTTTCATGAGTTCATTTTTCTTTATAGCTAAGTAGAATTCTATTGTATGTGTGTACCACATTTTCATTAGTCATTCTTTTGTTGAAGGAGATTTATGTGGTTTGTATTTCTTAGCTGTTTTGAGTAGAGAAGTAATGAACATGGCTAAGGAAGAATTTGTGGGTTAGGATATCAAGTCATTTGGTTACATGCCAAGGAGTAGTGCGTCTGCCATGTAAAAAATTTCCACATTGATTTCCAGAATGGCTACACTGATTTCCAGAGTTTGCAATCACACTAAGAGTGAATGCGTGTTCCCCTTCCCCCACACCTTCACAAGCACATATTCTTGCCAGCAATTGTTTTTGGTTGTTTTCTTCATAATAGCCATTCTCACTGGAGTAAAATGAAATCTCAAAGTAGTTTTAAATTTCATTTTCTTCATTTTAGAGATGTTGACCAATATAAAAGATATTTCTTAGATATTTTAATTTCTTGTTTTGAGAAATTTTGGGTCAGAGAAAAGCCCATTTTTTAACATAGCCTAGTCTTTAAACACATCATCTCTTTCTCCTGACCCTTTTGTACATTGCCATGGCCTGCAGACAGTCAGCTGTATAGCTAGGTAGAGCTATGCAGATTGTAGAGCCAATGAAGAAAACTGAAAAGAGTCTAGAGGTCTTCCAATCAATGCCAGACAGCCCCGAATTTATTTCACAGCCAGCTTATATATAGTCTTTAAGGACAGAAGTAGAACAACACACAGCACAGGCATTCAACCACTATCTGCCCTGTTCTTGAGACAAGAAGCAGGAAGTTTCATTTTCTATCTCAATTTACCTCCAGCTGGTATTAGCAGCCTGCATCTAGCTAAAGAGTGTGTTCCCTTCCATGGGCTAATCAGGACTTTCTCACAGTCATTCAAGAGAACTCTGTGGATCAATAAGGACTTTCTCACAGCCCTTCAAGGAGACTCTGTGGGCTAATTATGACTTCCTCATAGCCCTGGAGCAATGAAGCTTGAACTCTATTGACTTAGAATAGACTTCAGAATCAAACTGGAAAACTGAGTCACTGGTAGGCTCCCACAATTCCTCCCTTTTTATTTATTTTAAGACTCCTCTGAGTCTCTCAGATGACTGTGCTTGTCTTAGGTGTTTTCATACCACACTCCAATCACACCCATCATGGAAGCATTAATTCCATCATTCATGTCCTGTCTTATATTGAAAGGAAACAAAGTTCTTTTGTACATGGAGGAAATCATTAAGGGGGTGAAGTATTACTTATTCAAATACCTCGAGTAAGCAATAACTTTGTATAAGTTGTACATTGTTTATCATGTCTCAATACTCGTTTTGGAAACACTTCACTCCAAAGGGATATATATATTGAAAAACATACAGGAATCCCTTTACCATATCCAATGTAATAGAAATTGCAAGCAATCTGGAACTCTTGGGTGGTAGATTGATCTAAAATCCTGGTATCATTAACTGTGACCACAATTTCTTTTTCTTCCCAAATTGCAGGATGTAAATTTTGGTGGATCAGGAACATAGACCCAATATGTTTCACTCTGGCATCTCTGTATTGTCATCAGTAATATCAGGCTCAACATCTCTCTGCTCCATACACTGCATAAATTGTTCAGGAAACCAACAAGATCCATTTCATCCTATGGAAAAAACACAAACATGCCTTCATCCCCATATTCAAACAGGGCCGGGGCCCCTCCATAAGCCAGTACAAGGATCTTTCCATTTAACTCAAGCAAATTTTGTGATGGTGCCTTCATGCCAAAATTGATCAGCTGCAAATTTTCCAGCATCACCCACATTTAAAATATTTAAAACAAATAAGGCATGATTTAAGACACTATGTGAAGATACAAGGTATAATTCACCCTTTTGTAAATTTTTCAAGATGTATTTTGAGGCTGCCATGAGCTCTTTCAATGATACCTTGTCCTTAAGGATTATAAGGAATACCTGTTTTATATTCAATTTGCCACTGAGAACAAATTAGATACAAACTTTATTAACATATTCAGATCCATTATTAGTATTAATAACTTTTGGTATACTCTTATAGGAGAAACATTTCAGGCAATGGGCAATTATATGCTTAGTAGTCTCTCCAGTTTGAACAGTAGCCACTAAAAATCCTAAATACATATCAATTGTCACACACATATATTTAAAATTTCCAAAATCAGTTATATGCTTGATATCCATTTGCCATAAATGATTAGGAAGAATACTTTGGGGATTTACTTCAAAATGAGGTACAGGCAAATATTATGGACACATAGAAAATGTTTTAACAATTTGACCAGCAGTTTCTCTTGTTAAACCAAATCATTGTCTAGAGCTTTTACTATTTTGATGTTGCAAAGCATGTGATTGCTGAGCAAGCTCAACTGGAGGTAAAGTGATCAATTGTGGTAATTTATCAGCTAAACATTACCTTCAGCCAATGGACCAGAAAGATTTGAATATGTTCTAATATGTCCCACAAAATATGTCAATTTTCTTAAATGAATTGCAACCTGAATTTGTTGAAATAACATTCTTATTTGATCATTAATAGTTTTAATATAAGAAACAGTTTCTATAACTTGAAGAACTTTATAAATATATTGACTATCTGTACATAAATTAAATGAATTATCTTTAAGAAATTGAAAAACTAACAGCTCAACTCAACTTGAACTGAATCAGGAGTAGTCTAAACTGCATCTCCTGTATTATAATCACATAAGCTGCTTTATCATTAGAAGTATGATCAGTAAAAACCAAAGCAGCGTCTTTCACTGGAGTTTCACTACCACTTAGGAAAATAAAAGAATGCATCTGAGTAAAATCTAATAATAATTGATCAGCAGGATAGTGATTATCAAACTGACCCAAAAACTGAGCCAAAACAATTTGGCTCAAGAGTCATTATTTTGAAATAGACAGTCAATTTGTTGTTTAGTAGATGGAACATTTATTACATTTGGTTCCTTTCCAAAAACCTAGAATCAAGCCTTTTCCATTTTCTGGTGGTTCCTGCTTCTCGGGGTCATCACCTGGCAAAACTTTTAAGATCCATAACCCTCAGCTGTTTCCCATGATCCCTTCATGTCTTTAAGACCATTATCATCTGGAAGACTCTTAAATTACAAAGTTTACCTGCCAGAGCAAAGTTCATTCTTGTGTAAAAAAGCACTGAGGTACAGCTTTAATATTTTATTAAATAAACTTTGTTTCCTAAATCCTATCTTTTATAATCCTTGTTTTTATAACATGAATTACTATATAGAAATCTTTCTCAATCCAAAATATTTGGGGCTTGTTGCCTCCTTAGTCGAAAAGGAGATACAATGAACAGAGAGCTCATTAGATCTAAGAGAGTTATTCTTTAATCTTATTTAAAAAATGATGAGGTCAGCAGCCAAGATGCAGGAAGACCTTGTGGTTGCTGTTTAAATTTAAACAATAGTTAAATACACACATACACACAGTTGGATCCAACTTTCATTCATACCCAGAGTTATAAAGTTAAATCTAAGTCACATACATGTCCACATACATGCATATATTTCCATTTTTAACAAACATTTTGCAATAAAGAATCATTAGCTATTTTTAAAATGCTGAAAACCAGAATTAACATAACATTGTTAAATCCTTAATATATCTTAAGATTCCCTTCAATCTCAGCAGAGTTCACATCCCCTCTGGTCCTTTACAACTTACCATTTATCTTCTGGTCAGGGATTCCCTATGCTTGATCTTCTGGATCATCCTGACATAGATAAATTCCCCTTTTCCCTCCCTTTCATTATTCCAGTTTTTTTTTTTTTTTTGCCTTCTCTTCCTTTTCTGAAAACATGCAAATTTCCATCAAAGTCCATTTTCCTGTGGTTTCTACCCAGCAGTTTAGAACATTACATAGGTATAACATTTCAAACAGGAATACAAACATATAGATATGTATGCATATAAAATAAGAAACAAGCTTATTTTTCCATTAATATGTAAAAACCTGTATCAATGTGAAACATTTGAGATTAGCGGCAGTTTTTCTTATCTTAATCAATAATAATTTGTAATCAATTCTCTTAAATGATAAAAATTTGTAACTCATTGAACTCAAATGACCAAAATCCATGTATCTTTTTCTTTCTCCCCTGTGGAGGCAAAACATAATTTTTACCAAACATAATATATTTTTACTTTTATTATATGATCAAAGCTTTTAAAAGTATGCAGGCTTGTAAATCAACATTTTTCTTAAGCAGTACTAGGACAGAAAAGAGTTAAAGTGGGTTAAAATTGGAAGTTACTGGCTAGCAGAAGAGACCTTGATGTTATCACAGTGAAGAAGTTGGCTTAGGAAGGAAGGGAGGTACAGAGTGTGCTTTTGGCTGTTCCTGTAAAAAAAAAAATTGTTGACTCCTCTCACTAAAATTAACAATTAGTCCCAGATTCTCTCTTCAGCATTTGTTCACCTTGCCAATTTTAGAAAGTAAACTCTCTGCCACTTTGCCTGATAGCAAGAGAGCTTTGGAGGGAGGCAGCCATTGCCATGCGCTTCTCTGCTTTTCTTCCAGGAAAATGAGGAAGGTTAGTACAAAAAAACAAATAACACTTTAATGGACAACAAAATACCAGTACTTCAGCCCTGACATGATGGCTTTACTCGTGGTTAGTGGGTCCTGTCTAACAGATGGTTTCTTTTGCAATAAGCAAGCCACACCTGGCAGGAGGTACCTGCATATCTCAGTTCAGTCAGGTGGACCCAGTCCCCTTAAACACGTGGAACCAAACAGTAACATAGTAAAAGTCAGAACACAAGCCAAAACAGAGAGAGCTAACTTTTACATTTACCAGCTGCAAGTAACAGATCTGAGAGTGAGACATTGGTCAAGTATTTGTGGTCATGACCTGCTTAATCTCTCCAGAGAAATCGTTCATTGTCAGGAATAGAGGTGGAGCAAAATCTTGAGGTGTGAGAGAATCTTCATTATAATACTTAGCAGCATCTTCCTCTAATTCTGCCTCATTGCAAAATCTAACTGGTCATTATCATCAAATAATTTCATAAAATTATCCACATAAAGTGGTCCTTCTGCCAGAGCAGAATGTATAGTTTCGGTTTTACTTTGTTCACATAACATTTTATGCCATTCAGGATGGAGGGCTAAACTAGCATATCTGATGGAAGTTTTTCTGGACAATTCTTATCATAATACTGCTGTATCTTAACTCCAATATTTTCTAAAAATTCCAAAAATTTACACAGTTGTTTACATCCTACTTTAGTACCTCTAGCCTTTAATATAATATTTAATATATATGTTTTTCGAGACAGGGTTTCTCTGTGTAGCTTTGTGCCTTTTCCTGGAACTCACTTGGTAGTCCAGGCTGGCCTCGAACTCACAGAGATCCGCCTGCTTTGCCTCCTGAGTGCTAGGATTAAAGGCGTGCACCACCACTGCCCGGCTAAGATATCTTTAAGTAAATGTACAAACAGCTCTTTTCTCTTTCGTTGTGCCTCACCTATTTTTCACACTTTTCACCCCATTTTTCTTTATTAAGAAATTTTCTACTTGGTCCACATACTATCCACATATCCCCTTTCCTCCCTCCTTCCACCCCCAACCATCTTTCCCAAGCCACCCCACATCCGCATATCTCCAAAATTGAGGTCTCCAATGGAGAGTCAGCAGAGCCCAGCACACTGATCCTAGGCAGGTCCAAGCCCTTTCCCACTGCACCAAGGCTATGGAAGGTGTCACACCACAGGCACCAGATTCCAGAAGCCTGCCCATAGACCAGGGACAGATCCCCATCCCCCTGCCTGGGTGCCCCCCAAACAGTTCGAGCCAAAAAAACCATCTTCTTTATCCAGAGGGCATAGTGCATTCCCATGGGGGCTCCACAGCCACCACTCAACAGTTCATGGGCTTCCACTAGTGTGGCCAGTCATCTCTGCACATCCTCCCATCATGATCTTGACATCCCTCGCCTGCAGTATCTCTCCTCTCTTTCATCAATTGGATTCCTCGAGCTCAGCCTGGTGCCTGGCTGTGGATCTCTGTATCCGCCTCCATCTGTCACTGGACAAAGGCTCTATGATGACAGCTAGGTGGTTATTTGCTAGGCTGGTCACTAGAGTAGGCCAGTCCAGGAACCCTCTGGATCACTGCCAGCAGACCAAGATGGGGTCAACCTTGTGGATTACTGAGAGCCTCCCCAGTACCCTGCCTCTTGCTATTCCCATGATGTCCTCATCTATCATTATATCTTCCTCCCTGCACTCCCACTCTGTCCCTGCTCCAGCTTGACCCACCCATTTCCCTATGTTCTCATCTCCATTCTTCCTATGCATTCCAGACCATCACTCTCTAATCTTCTCCTTCACAGTATCATCCTTGTGTCCCTCCTGGGGTCTTTCCCTGTTAGCTAAGGTTGCAGTCTGGCCTTCCCTTCCCTCACATTTAGTATCCACTTATGAGTGAGTACATACTATCTTTGTCCTGCTGAGTCTGGGTTACCTCACTCATGATGATATTTTCTAGTTCCATCCATTTGCCTGCAAATTTCATGATATCATTTTTTTTTTTTGCTTAGTAGTACTCCATCGTAAATATGTGCCATAATTTCTTTATCCATTCTTCAGTTGAGGGGCATCTAGGTTGTTTCCAGGTTCTTTCTATTATGAACAATGCTGCTATGAACATAGTTGAGCATGTGTCCTTGTGGTAAGATTGAGCATTCCTTGAGTTCTTGAGCCCAAGAGTGTTATAACTGGGTCTTGAGGAAGACTTATTTTCAATTTTCTGAGAAACCGCCATACTGATTTCCAGAGTGGCTGTACAAATTTGCATTCCCACCAACAGTGGAGGAGTGTTCCCCTTGTTCCACATCCTCTCCAACATAAGCTGTCTTCAGTGTTTATGATCTTAGCCATTCTGACAAGTGTAAGATGGTATCTCAGAGTTGTTTTGATTTGCATTTCCCTGATGACTAAAGATGTTGAGCAATTCCTTAAATGCCTTTCAGCCATTTGAGATTCTTCTATTGAGAATTCTCTGTTAAGCTCTGTAGCCCATTTTTTAATTGGAGTTTTCAGTATTTTGATGTCTAGCTTCTTGAGTTCTTCATATCTTCTGGAGATCAGGCCTCTGTCAGATGTGGGGTTGGTGAAGATCTTTTTTCATTCTGTAAGCTGTCGATTGGTCTTATTGACCGTGTCCTTTACACTACAAAGCTTCTCAGTTTCAGGAGGTCCCATTTATTAATTATCACTCTCAGTGTCTGTGCTACTGGTGTTATATTTAGGAAGGGATCTCCTGTGCCAATTCATTTCTGACTACTTCCTACTTTCTCTTCTAACAACTTCAGTGTAACTTGATTTATGTTGAGGTCTTTGATCCACTTTGATTTGAGTTTTGTGCACGGTGACAGATATGGATCTATTTGCAGCCTTCTACACATTGATATCCAGTTATGCCAGCACCATTTGTTGAAGATGCTTTCTTTTGTCCATGGTACAGTTTTGGCTTCTTTGTTGGAAATCATTATGTTCATAGGTGTGTGGATTAATGTCAGGGTCTTCAGTTTGATTCCATGTTGGTTTTTGTGCCAGTGCCAAGCTGTTTTTATTACTGTGGCTCTATAGTAGAGCTTGAGTTCAGGGATCATGATGCCTCCAGAGGTTGCTTTATTATACAGGATTCTTTTAGCTATCCTAGTTTTTTTTCATATAAAGTGAAGTATTGTTGTTTCCAAGTCTGTGAATAATTGTGTTGGGATTTTGCTGGGGATTGCACTGAATGTAGATTACTTTTGGTAAGATTGCCATTTTTACTATGTTGATTCTTCCTATCCATGAGCATGGGAGATCTTTCCATTTTCTGATATCTTCTTCAATTTCTTTCTTCAGAGACTTAAAGTTCTTATCATATAGGTCTTTCACTTGCTTAGTTAGAGTTACCCCAAGGTATTTTATATTATTTGTGGGTATTGTAAAAGGTGATGCGTCTCTGATTTCTTTGTCAGCCCCTTTTTCATTTGTATATAGGAGGGCTGCTGACTTTTTTGAGTTAATCTTGTATCCTCCCTCCTTACTAAAGGAGTTTAGCAGCTGTAGGAGTTTCTGGTAGAATTTTTCGGGTCACTTATGTATACTATCATATTGTCTGCAAATAATGAAAGTTTGACTTCTTCCTTTCCAATTTGTATCACCTTGATCTCCTTTTGTTGTCTTATTGCTCTAGCTAGAACTTCAAGTACTATATTGAATACGTGTGGGGAGAGTGAACAGCCTTGACTTGTTCCTGATTTTAGTGGAATCTCTTTGAGTTTTTCCCCATTTAATTTGATGTTGGCTGCCGGCTTGCTCTAAATTGCCTTTATTATGTTTAGGTATGTTCCTTGTAATCCTGATCTCTCTAGAACTTTTATCATTAAGGGTGTTGTATTTTGTCACAGGCTTTTTCAGCATCCAATGAGATGATCATGTGTTTTTTTTTTCTTTCAGTTTGTTTATATGGTGTATTACATTGACAGATTATCATATGTTGAACCATCTTTGCATCCCTGGGATGAAGCCTACTTGGTCATGGTGGATAATTTTTTGATGTGTTCTTCGATTTGGTTAGCCTTTATTTTATTGATTATTTTGCATCAATGTGCATGAGGGAGATTGGTCTGTAATTCTCTTTCTTGTTGTATCTTTGTGTGCTTTGGGTATCAGGGTAACTATAGCCTCATAAAAAGAATTCGGTAACGTTCCTTCTGTTTCTATGGTGTGAAACAATTTGAAGAGTGTTGGTATTAGCACTTCTGTGAAAATCTGGTAGAATTTTGAGCTGAATCCATATGGTCCTTAGGGGTTGTTTGTCTATTTAAATAGTTTATCTGGTCTTGGTTTAACGTTGGCATTGGGTACCTATCCAGAAAATTAGCCATTTCTTTCAGATTTTCAATGTTGTGGAGTACAGGTTTTTGAAGTGTGACCTGATGATTCTCTGGATTTCCTCATTGTCTGTTGTTATGTCCCCCTATTCATTTCTGATTTTGTTAATTCGGATGCTCCCTCTCTGCTTTTTGGATAATTTGGATAAGGGCTTATCTATCTTGTTGATTTTCTCAAAAAAAAAAACATTCTTTATTTCATTGATTCTTTGTATTGTTCTCTTGGTTTCTATTTTATTGATTTCAACCTCAATTTGGTTCTGTCCTGGTGTCTGTTTCTCCTGGGTGAGTTTACTTCTTCTTCTTCTTTTAGAGCTTTCAGTTGTGCTGTTAAGTCACTAGTGTGAGATTTTTCCAACTTCTTTATGTGGGCATTTAGAGCTATAAATTTTCCTCTTAGCACTGCTTTCATGGTGTCCCATAATTTTGGGTATGTTGTACATTCATTATAATTGAATTCTAGGAAACCTTTACTTTCTTTCTTTATTTCTTCCCTGACCCATTGGTGATTCAATTGGGCATTATTCAGTTTCCATGAGATTGTAGACTTTCTGCAATTTTTGTTGTTGTTGAAATCTAACTTTAAGCCATGTTGGTCTGATAAAATGCAGGAGGTTATTTCAATTTTTCTGTATTTGTTGAGATTTGCTTTGTGACCAAGCATGTGTTCGATTTGGGAGAAGGTTCCATGGGGTCCTGTAAAGAAGGGATATTCTTTTGTGTTAGGGTGGACTATTCTGTAAATATATATTAAGTCTATTTAAGTCATAATGTCTGTTAGTTCTCTTATTTCTCTGTTAAGTTTCTGTCTGGCAGACCTGTCCATTGGTGAGAGTGGGGTGTTGAAGTCTTTCACTACTAGTGTATGGGGTTTGATGTGTAATTTAAGCTTTAGTAATGTTTCTTTTTACAAATGTTAGTACCTTGTATTTGGGGCATAAATATTCATAATTGAGACTTCATTTTATTGGATTTTTCCCTGTGATAAATATGTGCTGTCCTTCCTGATCTCTTTCAATTGATTTTGGTTTGAAGTCTATTTTTTAGATATTAGGATAGCTACTCAAGCTTGCTTCTTAAATACATTTGATTGGAAAGTCTTTTCCCAGCCTTTTATTCTGATGTGGTGTCTATCTTTGAAACCAAGGTGTGTTTCTTGTATGCAGCAAATGGATGGATCTTGTTCTTGTATCCATTCTGTTAGCCTGTGTCTTTTTATAGGTGAATTGAGACCATTGATATTGATGGATATTAATGACCAGTTATTGTTAATTCCTGCTATTTTTTGGTGGTAGTATTGTATGTTTCCCTTCTCTGGTATTTCTTGTTATGGGACTATCTATTGCCTGTGTTTTCATGGGTGTATTTAAATTCCTTAGGTTGGATTTTAACTTCAAGTGCTTTCTGTAGGGCTGGATTTGTGGAGAGATATTGTTTAAATCTAGTTTCATCATGGAATATTTTGTTTACTCTGTCTATGTTGATTGAGAGTTTTGCTGGGTACAGTAGTCTGGGTTGGCATTCATGGTCTCTTAGTTTCTGCATAACACTGTCCAGGACCTTCTGGCTTTGAGAGTCTCCATTGAGAAGTCAGGTGTTATTCTTATGGGTCTGCCTTTATATATTACTTGGTCTTTTTCCTTTGCAGCTCTTAATATTTTTTCTTTATTCTGTATGTTTAGTGGTTTGATTATTATGTGGTGAGGGACTTTGTTTTTGGATCCAGTCTATTTGGTGTTCTGTAACATTATTGTATTTTTATGGGCATTTCCTTCTTTAGGTTGGGAAAGTTTTCTACTATGATTTTGTTGAATATATTTTCTGAACCTTTGAGTTGGTATTCTTCTCCTTCCTCTATCCCTATTATTCTTAGGTTTGGTCTTTTCATGGTGTCCCAGATTTCCTGGACATTTTGGGTCATGACTTTGTTGGCTTTTTATTTGACTGATGAATCTATTTTTTCTACAGTATCTTCAATGCCAGAGATCTTCTCTTCCATCTCTTGCATTCTGTTGGTTATACTTACATCTGTAGTTCCTGTTCATTTACTCAGATTTTCCACTTCCATCATTACCTCAGTTTGTGTCTTCTTTACTGACACAGACTCAGTTTGTGTCACATTTCAGTTTTAAATCTTGAACTGTTTCCCCCACTTGTTTAATTGCTTTCTCTTGGCTTTCAAGGGATTTACTAATTTCTTCCCATTTTTATTTGACTTTTCCTTGATTTCTTTAAGGGAATTTTTCATTTCCTCTTTTAAGATCTCTAATATCTTCTTAAAGTCATTTTTTATGGTAGATGTCTTCTGTTTCTTCTGTGTTGGGATGTTCAGGTCTTTCTGATGTAGGTTCTGATGGAGCCATATTGGTTTTTATGTTGTTGACTTTACTTTTGCACTGGTGTCTACCCATCTCTTTCTCTACTTGGTACAAGCAGTGTCTGTGTCTGAGAGAGCCTCTCTTAGTCTGATTGATACTCTTGATCCAGTGGGAGCTCTTGGTCTAGTCGATGCTGATGATCTTCTTGTCTTAGTCCAACTGACCTATTAGTCCAGTTGGGTGCTGGCAGGCTCTGTCTCAGGGAAGAGTTGCAGTCTCAGAAGGTGGGTGGGATTTAGGGGTGGTTACGCTTGGGTTACAAGGTCTGATGGGGGATGGTGGTAGTCTGACCTGTGTGAAGGAGGTCTGCCTGCCAACTGGCATGAAACTGGAACTGCAATGAGTGGGGGTGTAGGGGCACAAGGTTGTGTCCCTGTACCCAAAATCTAGGGGCTAGGTTGTTCGGGTATGATAATAAAGACTCACCTCCTTTTTTTCAAATTTGTTCAAACATATTTTTTACAGCATCTGCCTTTTTATTTACGCTTATCACTTTTACTCTTGAGTCGTACTTAACACAGCTTCTACTTTTTTTCCAGTGCACTCCTTTTATTTTTTTCTTCTGCGGTGTCTGTCATAGACTCCTCTGTACCTGCTCCCTCACTGGATGCCACTTGTCAGGACCTAGCCACAATTATTTAGTTAGCTGGATAGATTCATGTGGATTGTAGAGACAATGAAGAAGACAGAAAAGTTTTGGGAGGTCTGAATGTCAATGATGGACAGCCCTGAGTTTATTTCACATCTAGCTTATATGGAATCTTCAAGATCAGAAGTATAACTATGCACAGAACTGGCATTCAACCACTCTCTGTCCTGTACTTGATTCAGGTAGCAAGCCATTTCATTTTCTATCTCAATGTACCTCTGGCTGGCTTCAGTAGCCTATGTCTAGCTACATAGTATTTCCTTACCATGGGGCAATCAGGACTTTCTCCCATCCCTTCAAGGAGACTAAGTGGGCTTTTCAGAACTTTCTCATGACCCTGAAGCAAGCAAGCTTGAATTCTATTGACTCAGAATAGTCTTCAGAATCAAACTAGGAAACTGAGTCAGTTCTAGGCTTCCAGAGTACTTTTAAAATTCAATTTCATATTTTTTATTTAATTTTTTCATCTAATATATTTGATCATAATTTTTCCATACCTCAACACCTTACAAGTCCTACCATATCTTCTACCCACTCAATTTTATCCCCTCCTTTTAAAAACAAAAACACAAATGAAAATACAAAATCAAAACCTCAAACCAAACCAAAATTAAATAAAAGCCTCCTCTCCATCAATAAATAAACCTGGAGTTTGTTTTGTGTTTGCCAACTACACCTGGGTGTGAGGGCTATACTAGAATATGGTTGACATCCCCAGTAACACTTCACTGAAGAAAACTGACTTTACTTTTCCTAGAACATATCAATCACATGTAGCTTCTTGTTTAGGAGTGAGATCTTGTGTCCATCTGCCTACCTCTGTGCTGGAGTTTTGTCTGGTTTGAACCTGTAAAAGTCTCATGCATGCTATTGGTCTCTATGAATTCATACACAGACAAAACTTCTTGAGTCTGGAATTATCTGTTTCCTTGAAGTAATCTAACAATTCTGGCTCCTAAAACAATATATCTTCTGTTCTTCATAGATTTCAGAGTCATAGTTAGATGGGTTTTATGAAAACATCCTGTTTTGGAATGAGTTCTCCAAGTTTCTCACCGTCTACACATTGTCCATCTGTGAGTCTCTGTGTTAATCACCATCTATTGCAAATAGATAGAGTTTTTCTAATGACAGTTGAGCCTGGCACTTATCTTTTGGCATAGCAATATGTCATCAGTATTCATTTTATTGTTATATTCATTTAGTAGAATCAATGTAAAACTGATTCTACATAAGTCATAGACTTATGGCAAAATCTGTTACTATTATGCTTGGCCTCATTATCAGTGTCAGTTATTGGTACCATCTGATGGAGTTGGATTTAATTCTGGATAAAAAGTTATTGTTCACTCCCATAACATTTGTGCCATTATTGTTCCACTATATCTTGAAGCAGTTCACAGGATTTGGAGATGTGTGAGACTGATGATTGCTCTTCTTTTCCTGCAGTCTGTGTAGTACCTTCCAGCACTATTGATGATAATCAGTAGAGATGAAGTTTCCTGTTGGATACCAGCTCTGTTTCTCCATGTTCAATGATACAAATTTAGTTCTGCCTTCAGGAAAAAGGCCTTACCATCAGGTTGTGGAGGGTAACCAATAACATTGACAACAGCCTATAATGTTTGGGGGTCTAAGGGATACCAAGTACTCACAAGATGTAATCAATTCCTGGTACTTGAGATTTTCCTTGGTAGTATATGATTTATAGTTAGAGCATTATCTCCCCTGTATGTGATAATGAAAGCTAAATTATTCAATTTGCTTTAAGAAAAGCAGTAGGTTTCTATATGGCTTTTTGAAATTACTTTAGTATTAATTATAGGAATATATATATATATATATATATATATATATATATGATAAAATGATTAAAATTTGATCTGGCCTATGTGGTGATATTGTGTTCCTCAATATATTGTGCACCCTAATAAACTTACCTGGGGTCAAAGAACAGAGCAGCCACTGGATATAGAATCCAGAAAATGATGGCACACACACCTTTAATCCTTGCATTTCAAAGGCAGAGATCCATCTGGATCTCAGTGAGTTCAAAGCTGCACTGGAAACATCCAGGCATGGTGACACATGCCTTTAATCCCAGGAAGTGATGGCAGGAAACAGAAAGGTATATAAGGCTTGAAGACCAAGAACTAAACCTAGTTAAGTTTTTAGGCTTTTAGTAGCAGTTCAGCTGAGATTCATTCTGGATGAGAACTCAGAGGCTTCCAGTTTGAGGAAACAATATTGGCTGAGATGTTGGGGAGGTGAGGTTTGCTGTGGCTTGGTCTGTCTCTCTGATCTTTCAGCATTCACCCAAATACCTGGCTCCAGGTTTGTTTTTATTAATAAGACCTTTTAAGATTCATGCTATAGGCCTATTATTTTGATATTGCACAAGATTTTATTTTAGGGAAGTAATGTAAACTACCACTATATAATAAATCCTGAATGTCATTTTTTTTTGTAGCAGGCTTTCTTTTGGGCCACCAACCAGCTCCCAAATCATGACACAGAGACTCATTATTAGTTATGAATGCTAGGTCTTATCTATGTTCATCCCACTAGGTCTTATAACTTAAATTAACCTGTTTCTCTTCTTCTAGAGTTTGCCTCAGGGCTTTTTACCCTTCTTTCATTCTGTATAGCCTACTTTCTTTGCTTACTTCATGTATGTCTGTCTGGCCCTCAGCACCCGCCTCTCTTCTCCATCATTCTCTCCACTCTTTTCTTTCTAGACTCCTCCTCCAATTTATTTTCTCATCCCACCAGCCACACTTATACCTCTACTGTCTAGCCACTGGCTGTTCAGCTGTTTGGTAGGCCAATAAGGTGCTTTAGGGAGGCAAAATAAGACAAATGAAACTCATCTGTACATATTTAAACAAATGTATCATAAACAAATGTAGCATACATTTACATGGATAAAGTAATAGTCTGCAACAGAAACAAATGTGGCACATTCACATGGTTAAAGAAATATTCCTCAACATATTTTGAATTCAAGAACTGTGGTCATTTGCAAGAAAATGCCCTCCAAAGGAAGTGATAATATTAGCAGGTGTGGATTTGTTTGAGCATGTATGACCTTGTTGGAGGAAGTGTTTCACTGTGGGGTGGGCTCTGAGGTCTCATATATGCTTAAGCCACCCCCAATGACTCAGACCATTTTGTATTGCCTTTGGATCAATATAAGGACTCTTAGCTTTAGCAAAATGACTACCTGGATGTTGCCTTGTTTCCCATCATGACAATAATTTCCTCAACCTCTGAAATGTAAGGGAGCTATCCCATTAAATGTTTTCCTTTATATAAGTTGCTGTAGTCATGGTGTCTCTACAAGGCAATAGAAACAATAAGACACAACTCTTATTTGTGATGGGAAATAAAGATATTAGACCTGTGAGATGTAAGGATTCCATAGACAGATTTCCATTTTGTGGAAAACCTTATTTCTTATTTATAAGTAGATCATAAAATGGGAAGGGCACAGTATGGCTCAGTGGTTAAGAGCAATTGTTGCTCTTACAGAGGACCCAGGTCCCATTCTTGTCACCCATATCGCTCTCAACCATCTATAACCGCATTTCCAAGAAATCCAGTGATCTCTCCTAGCCTCAACAGGCACAAGGAATTCATGAGGTACACAGATATTCATGCAAGTAAGACACTCAAACATTACAGTAAAATAAACATAAAACATTTAAAGGAATGAAATTAAAATCATGATACAATTGCACTGTAAACTTCTGTTGCTGGATCCTAATGACTCCCTCAGCAGAGGTGGTTTGAAGGTTCAGCATCAGTGACACAGACACTGGGAATCAGATGAAAGGTAAACAGCAGACTTATTTATTTAATAACAAGGAAGGCTCCCATTATATACATACCCTCCCTCTAGCACATATGCTATGTCCTAATCTGGTGACATTGCATGGTCATACCTACTTGGCGTCTGACAGCAATCTGATAGCATTGCATGGTCACACCTCATTAGCTAAGCAGGATCAGGAAATCTGACAGCACCTGTTGCTAGGCCCTCAGACAGACTCTAGGATGGTTTATAAAGAAGTGCATACCTTGACAACTGATTTGATCCAATTTCCTCAACCCTATGGACCTATCCTACAACGTATCTATGCTTTTATTTTATTATATGGGTGCTCAGAAGAAGTAGGAGTTCTTTGCACCAGCCTTGTTGCCCCTACCTCAGGGAGACTCAGCAACTGGACTGTGACTGTCTTAGGTTGGCTTGCCAAACAAGTTCTTATTCACCATTGAGTATTGGCCTTTGAAGAGTATCCATCCCTGGGAAGTCATCCTGGGTGGGGAGGATCAGGTAGTAGCCTTTTGAATTTCAGAAAGCCAGGTATTAATAACTTTCTGTGGAAGGCTATGAGTTAGATATATAAGAGTCACGAACATCTGTAGTGGCTGCCTATTGTTGCCAGATATGGTGTAGGAGACACTTAAAAATGAGAAAGGTTAAAAACACCATCTGGCCAGTCAAAACCTAAGTGAGAATCCAAGAGGGATCAAACAGTCTTTTTACATTATGATAAAACTTTTCAAAAAATAAAAAGTCAAAAGTCATAATCTCTGACCTTATCTGATTTAATTGGAAAATTTTGTGTATTAGCTGTAATGAATAATATAGAAATTTAGCTGACCATGGTCTCTTAATGTATTTAGCTAGCTCCTGGCATGTTGAACTAACATTCTTTATCACCAAAGTGATGAGGGATGTCTTTCTGTATGCTGTGAATATGTGTTTCTCTGATTGGTTGATAAATAAAGCAATTTGGTCTATGCCAAGGCAGCTTAGAGGCAGGTGGGAAATCCAAACAGAGACAGGAAAAAGGCAGAGGAGACCTACCTTCTATGGGGGAGGGGGGTGTCATTGCTTATGTGCAGTTTAGTTGCTGGGCATACCGAAACAGAAAAAAAAATGTGCCTTCCTAATGGGACAGGCAGACAAACATGACAGACAACACAAAAGAAGGAAAGAAATGGTGGTCACAATGCTTACCTGTAACATGAATTGCTAAATGGTCTTATTAATAGAAATCTCAGAGCCAGATCAGGATGAAAGCTGAAAGATCAGAGAAGCAGAGCAAGCCAGCCACAGGTTGTTATCTCTATGAAATTGTCATTCTAAATACAGTGAGTTCCTGTTTCCTCATGCCTTCTATACCTTTTTCTGCCCTGCCATCTTACTTCCTGGGATTAAAGGCATGTGTGCTTCCCAAGCAAGTCACGAGATCTCTAGTGTTGGGATTAAAGGTCTGTGCCACCACACCTGGCTCTGTTCACACTTTTTGTAGCCTTGAACTCACAGAGACCTGGATGGATCTCAGTCTCCCTAGTGATAAGATTAAGGGTATGTACCATCATGGTCTGGCCTCTATGTCTAATCTAGTGGCTGGCTCTCTGCTCTAATCCCTGGATAGTTTTTATTGAAATACACAATAAATCTCCATACCTACCTGATGAAGGGACCAAAAGAACACAGCACTGAGGGACCTTCTCCCCTAAACACACCATCTGGGGGCACTGTCTAGCACCCTGAGTGAGGAGAGGGAGATGATCAGAACCAACGCAGTAAAGTGACATTAACAGAAGTCCCATGTTCAGGTGCCAGGTCTTGGGGGGTCCTAATGGCTTCCTTGGAAGAGGGAGTAAGAACGCACCACATAAAAGACACAGACACTGGGAGTCAGATGAAAGACAAACAGCATATTGATTTATTTAATAATGGCCAAAAACAATTAAGGAAATGTTCCACATCCTTATCCATCAGGGAAATGCAAATCAAAACGACACTGAGATACCATCTTACACCTGTCAGAATAGCTAAGATAAAAATACAGATGACAGCCAATGTTGGAGAAGATGTGGAGAAAGGGGAACACTCCTCCACTGCTGATTGGAATGCAATCTTGTACAGCCACTGTGGAAATAATTATGGCAGTATCTCAGAAAACTGAGATTCCATCTACCTCAATCCCCAGCAATATCACTTCTGGGCATATACCCAAAAGTTGCTCAACCACTCCACAAGGTCATTTGATCAACCATATTCATAGCGACACTATTTGTAATAGCCAGAACCTAGAAACAACCTAGATAGCCTTCAAGAAAAGAATGGATAAAGAAAATGTGGTACATTTACACAGTGGAGTATTATGCAGCAGTAAAAAGCAATGTTGTCATGAAATTTGTAGGCAAATGCGTGGAACTATAAAAAAAATCATCCTGAGGGAAGTAACCCAAACCCAGAAAGACCAACATTATATGTACTAACTCATAAGTGAATGTTAGAAGCTAAGCAAAGATAACCAGGCTACAATCCAAAACCCAGAGAAACTAGATAAAGGGAAGGACACTAAGATGGACACACATGGATTGCCCCAGGAAGACGGAAGGGTTGAGATCTCCTGGGAAAACTGAGAGGGGGAATAGAGGAAAGGGGACAAGAAGGCAAGTGAAGTGGGAACATGGGGGAGAGGCAGGGAGGGAGAGCAATGAAAGTGATATCTTGACAGAGTGTACCATTAAGGGGATGGGGAGAAATTTGCTGCTAGGGTAAACCCCAGGAACTCACAAGAGTGTCCCCAGTTAATGCTCACAGCATTAGTGGAGAGGGTTCTAGAACTAGCCTTCCCCTGCACTCAGATTGGTGTCTACCCTATCTGTCATCATAGAACCTGCATTCAGTGGCTGATGGAAGCAGATATAGAGACCCATAGCCAAGCACTTGACCAAGATCCTGGAGTTCAACTGAGGAGAGGGAGGAAGGACTATAAGAGCAAGGGGGTTCTGTCAGAATCATGATGGGAAAACCATAGAAATAGCTGACCCAAGCTAATGGTAGCTCATAGACCCTGTACTGACAGCTGGGGAGCCTGCAGGGAACTGAACTAGGCCCTCTGAATGTGGGTGAAAATTTCAAGGCTTGATGTGTTTGTAGTTCCCCTGGCAATGGGACCAGGACTTACCCCAGGTACACAAACTGGCTTTGTAGAGCCCATTCCCTAAGGTACAATGCCTTACTCAGCCTTGATGCAGAATGGAGGGTCTAGGTCTGGCCCCAACATGGTATAACAGCCTGTGTTGACTACTCAAGGGAGGATGTAGTCTGTATGAGGAGGAGATGGTGTTGGGATGGGTATAGGTATGAGGAGCAGGAGAAGAGGAGGGAGGGGAAACAAGGGTTGGTATGTAAAGGGAAATAAAATCTTTTTTTAAAATAAAAATACACATTAAAAAACAACAATTGAGAAGGCCTTATATACCCTCTCAGCACACAGGTTGTGTCCTAATCTGGTGACATTGCAGGGTTATCCCTCATTAGCTGGGCATGATTAGGAACTCTGACAGCACCTGTTGCAAGGCCCTCAGGCAGACTCTAGTTTGGATCATAAGGAAGTAAGTTATGGACATCCCTAGGCAATGGATTTCAGCTAATTTCCTTGATCCTATTGGACTGTCCTACAACAAATTTCCTGTCGTAATTTAGTCATTTTCATATTAAATTTGCCCATCTGGGAAGGGAGCATTGTGGGTGCCAGGAGGCTCATCCCAGTTTGTGTTGTCCTTTGTAGGTGCTTTTGTGGTCTCTTAAATCTTTGCTGTAAATGACTTTCACTTCTTTTTTTAATGATTAGTCTCTGTATATTTTAAACTATCGTGAACAGTACATTTTTCATATTTCACTCTCAACATGTTCATTGGTTCATCGTTGTTATTGGAAAGTGCTGCCTTGCAGACGGTAGTTATCAGGTCTATGTGTTCCTCAGAGGATCTTTAGGGTCTTCCTCATGTGAGGGGCGTATCATCTGACTACTTTTCTACTCATACTCTCTCTATATATTTCTCTTTTCTTTTATTCAAGTCCTTGAGTATATAAAATGAAGTATAATCAATGGATATGAGTGTATGTACATATATACACACATACACATTCAGTCATTCACATGTGCTTATAATGTGTATATGCATGTACACATACTCTCACATAAAAAAAATAATCAAGTATTGTTAAAACAAATTCCAAACAATAATCCTGGAGCAAAACAATAAAGCGGAGCAATTCAATTTGTTAGATGAACTGTCCTAGTGAAAGGAAAGTCTCTGAGTGAAATCACTATGCAGCTGCTCAGGACTTTCCCATCCCAGAGCCCAAACCCAGGCCTCACCAGCCCTGATGACAGACAGTGCTGTTCCTTAATGTCTCAGCGCAGAGTATTGAACCCATCTTATCTGTGTGGCCAGGACATGTAACCTATGCAGTCTTTCAATACAAATTGCCCATGAGCATGCACTGGAACAGAATCTTTCCATTGTGCAGTATTCAGAGATCACCAATCTGAAAAGACAGCAGGTTAATGCCCTAAACCCTGTCTTCCATCTTATCTCCACCCAGCTAAATTTTGAATGAGAGGAGGAACAGCAGCATACAGCCATTTCACAGATCAGGTTCTCTTCCCTCTGTCAGTACATTTCTGATGTCTGTGTTCCTCTTTATCATCACAAGCACTCTTCCCTGTGTCTCTTGCTGTCTGAGCTGAGGTCCTTTTTAAAGTACTCATTGTAGCTGGTGTCTGGCAGCATCTGAGGAATTAACTCAGATTAAGCAACCTGCCATAGTTTCATTTCCTGTGTTGTAAAAACACATCTGTGTCTTGTCCTTGTAAAGGGATAGTAAAGAAAAATCATGTAAATCATGATTTTCCTATAATAGGCCTCTTCTTAGGTATTAAGGTAAACAAATTGTAGGCTATAAAGATCCCATAGGTTGAATCACATTATTTTCAGATCTTCAATCAGTTAACACTCTTTTCCCATTCTGTGGGCTGTCATTTTGCCCCATTGACGTTATCCTTTGCCTTACAGATGCTTTTCAGTTTCAAGAGGTCCCAGTTTTTATTGCCAATTTTAGTGCTTTTGCTATTGATGTTATGTTCTCCTGTGCCAATGAGTTCAAGGCTATTCTCCTCATTCTCTTCTGTAAGGTTCAGTGTTTCTGGTCATATGTTGTGGTCTTTGAAATGCTTGGATTTGAGTTTTATGCAGGGTGCTAGATGTGGATCTATTTGTATTTTTCTACAGGCCAACATCCAGTAAGACCAAAAGCATTTGTTGAAGATGTTTTCTTTTTCCCATTGCATATTTCTTAAGAGCACAAAAGGAAGTTATATCTCCTATACCTCAAAGTCCTCTAGTGTCCCCAGGAACCCAAATACTACCAAGCTTCCAATGGCATCCAGACCCCGAAAGGTCCCCAGCATCCCAAGTGCTCCCAGGAGCACATGAGAAACAAACTTTTCATGGGCATCCATGTCACATACCCAAGGGTCTCAAACACAAGGAAACTTCCAAGTTGTCCCAAGTTCACCAATGTCCTCATGTTCCCCTATGAGTTAATGTTTGATTAGGTTCCCTGGGCACTCTCATGCACAAAGACAAACCCAAGACTCTAATGAAACCATGTGTACACCAAGGAACAAAACTCTTGCTGCAAGAATATTTTGATATTCAGTGCATGTAATCCTACCTGAAGCAATAAATAGAACTGGCAGATAGGATTCTTGTGATTGCATACCAGAATCCGGTCTGACCCTCTCTTATTCTTTTCTCCTTGAGCTGGAATAACCACTCTCCCACTCGCTACTAATACACATATCAGAATCCTATAGTCTCTGTGATACTTTATTGCTTGTGGCAGCTTGGGACAGATACATATATATATATATATATATATGTGTGTGTGTGTGTGTGTGTGTGTGTGTGTGTGTGTGTGCGTGTGTATGTATGTATGTATCTGGGACTGTTCCTTGAATTTGGCTTCAACTGGAATATGTCAGCAGAGTCAAATTATTGCCTCCCAGGGTTGAAGATATCCTCTGGCTCAGTAGTTTTTAATCTTCATAATGTTGGTAACCTTGAACTCATATTGTGGTTCTACTCAACCACAAAATGGTTTTTATTGTTACTTCCTAACTCTAAGTTTGCTACTGTTATGAATCATAAATATAAATATCTGATTTTTCCAATGTTCTAAGGCCAGCCCTATGAAGGGTCATCAACTCCAATAGGGATCCTGACCCACAGCTTTAGAACTACTGTTTTAGTTCAACCTTCCCTAGTCCTTTGGTTGAATTCTAATGGAACTCCTTGGGGAGGGGGTGAGAAGGCACAGCATCAATGACATAGACTTGGGGAGTCCATTGAAAGCAAAAAATGAACTAATTTATTCAGTACCATGAAAGGCCATATATACTTTCCTCCCAGTGCCCAGTCTGTGTGGTTGTCCATCATTTGCTGGACATGATCAGAAACTATGACAGCTCCTGTTGCTAAGCCCTCAGGCAGACTATCAGAACAAACCTACTCATCTTCCAGAGTCCAAGAAGCTTTAGACATTTATAGCTGATGTGATGCTAATGGCCACTAGGAGGCAGCAACTCCCACATCTCAGCTCTAGGGATCACACTCGACATGGGTGTTTGGTTTGTGATTCCTAGTTAGAACCTTGGTTTTCTAGGTAGCCTTGGATGTTGGAAAAGGAGGGAGACACCACTTTCAAGTTGGAGGAAAACAGGGGAAAGCTGCAGAGGGTTTGCAATTTGAGTTAAATCAGAAAACATGGTTTGGTGATGGTTTGAAAAGATTGTCATACTTCGGGGTGAGTTTGGTAGCTTGAACTAAACTTATAGCATATGTTGTCTTTGTTGTATTTTCTTTCTTTGTGCTAGAGATTGAACTAAGGTCTCATTAATGCTATGGTAGTGCACAATGACTGAGCCATGCCACCAGGACCTCATCAGTGGAATTAGTCAGGTAGACTACCACTAAGCCAGTCCTGTGCCTCACTGGAGAAATTCTAGATAATATGTGCTACTGCTGAGCCACAAACCTTCCAGTCCCTCATTAGTAGATTCTAAGCAAGTGTTTTACTCTAGACCTTTACATCTACTAAGTCCTAACACATTAATTTACTTATATTAATTTTTAAACGTTTAGTTTCTGATATTTACTAAATATTTTAGCATTTGAAAGATAGTTGAATATCACTTGCTTCTTCTCTTTCTTCCTTCCAAACCTGCTCATGTTCCCTAGCTTACTCTTTTTCAAATCCATGGCCTCTTTTCCTTTCATTGTTTAATGACTACATTATTCCTAAACATGTAAGTATAACCTACTCAGCCTCTACACTTTTACTTGTATTTACATTGTTCAAGACTGACCATCTTGTATTAGATAACCAAATGTTGTGTTCTTTTCCTGGGGAAACCTATTTCTCTCATTCTCAGAATTCCTTAGTTGCTTGTAATTTTTTGTCTAGGGTTGAGGCCTCTTGAGATTTACCTTCTACTTGCCAACATGTCCACTGGTATTATTCTTGTTTAAGTCATTCTTAGGCAGCCATGTTGGTGAGACTTCACATTGTGGGTGAAGCAAATCTGAAATTTCTAGGAGACACCACCTCACTGCAAACTCCATAGTCCTCTGCTTTTTACATCTTTCCCCTTCCCTCTTTAACAATAATTCTTGAGCAGGAGCTGTTTTGTAGCTTCAGGAGGATCTCTGTGAATTCAAACAGGTCCTTGGCTACTGTTCAGTTTACAATACAGTCGGAAAAGAGAGTAGAAAAGATAAGAATGAAAAAATAGTAAAATTTGGTGAACCATGAATTTTTGGGGTTATTCTGTAGCCCAGACTGTCCTTAAACCAGCAGTTCCCCTTGTGCAGCTTCCCAAGAAGCTGTGATTACAGGTCTGTGCCCCGGGTCTGGCTCTTATATAGACTCTGATATCTTTAAGAGTGTATGATTATTCTTCTCATTAGAACACTTAATTGTGCCCTGCCTGAGGTTTTAGTCATTTTGTCTTTCATGTGGGAGCTTCTGTCCTGGAGCTCCTGGCACTCCTCCTTCCCCCTTCCACAGTGGAGGGGAAACAGGCAAAAGCTGCCACCACACCAGATCACTTTGAGTTTTGAAACTGGTTAAAACTCTGTGGATGAATGGATGTTTTTATGAACTCACCTTTTTTGTCCCATGAATGCTGGGATACTAGCTGCTGACCGAGAATTGGACAGGAGTTAGAAGTTCCTCAGAGATTTATTTTCCCAGTTTAATTGGCTTAGTTTTGTGACCAACTAAATAATTACATAAATACATAATTATAAAGTATATAATTTATAAATGTATAAATAAAAACATCGAACCAATATTTCTATATGTAGTCCAGGCTGACCCGCAGGTTCTGGCTAATCTCCATCTGCCTCCTGAGTGCTGAGATTCCAGGTGTGTAATAAATGCCTTGGTTACTATGAACTTTTCTTAGTATCTAATGTTTTGTAAAGATATCTTATAGTTTTATTTATCTTTTTCTTTAAATAATTTTTTAAGTAAAATTTAATGTGGTCAGTTTGGCTACTTCTTATTGAAATCCTTCAAATTTTTTTAGAAAATTCTGTGACTAGAGATGTCCAGTCACTGAGGATTCCTTTCAGTGGTCTGGAGAGATGGATCAGTGAGTCAGAACCATTTGTTTTTACCAGGAAAGCCTGGTTCAGTTCTCAGCTACCACCAGGTGGATCACAATCATCCTAGGATCCTGGGTACACCAACGTTGTACACACACTTGTGCAGATAAAACACATATGCACCTAACAAAAGAAGAGATTTATTGCATGTGCTATCATCTCCTTGCTTAGTACTTAGCTTTGTTGCTTGAATTTATTCATCCCAGGGTTGTAAAACAGGTCACCAGGCTTTGTGACAAACTCCTTTACCTGAAGTCCCATTTCCTTTGGACACACCTGTTGCTTTCTACTTTTTATTTTGACATGGGTTTCACTAAATTTCCCAGACTTGATTTTCAATCTGGCTGCCTCAGCCTGAGTGGTTGGCATTACAGACTTGTAACCCAAGCCCTGGTTTATCAACTTTTGAGGAATATCCACATTGTTTCTATAGTGCCTGCACTCCAACCATCAACAAATAAGTATTCTTCTTTGCCCACATCTTTACCAGCATGAGGTATAATTTATAAACAAAATTCTAAACAGTCTTAGTAAATAAGAAACAAGGAGCCAAATACAGAGGAAATAGCCAAAGAGATCTGAGCAATAGCCATGACTAGCTTTAGCTTACTACCAGCAGTAGCTTCCCCAGAGAGAGAGTTTCTTCCTGCCTGACTTGTGTTTTTATTGCCTTTCTGTTGTGCCTTCTCATTGGCTCTATGCCCAACCACATGACTTCTTTGTCACTGCCTGTGTATATAGACCTCCAGGTCTTTATGTTTGGTACTGGCATTAAAGGCTCGGGTCACCATGCTTGTCTGTGTCCTTGACCACACAGACATTGCCTGCCATGTGATCATTTTAAGAGTGTGTTCTATCACTGCCAGATTTCAGCTTAATGACTATTTGACCTCTGATATCCTGGCAACTTCGTTTATTAACAAACAAATAAAATATCACATTTAATCACAAATAAAATATCACCACAGTAATTTATTTTCTTTTTTTTTTCTTGGCCACTCTGACTAAGTAAGCTTATATCCCAAATTGTATTTTCCATTTATCTGATGTATACACACCTTTAATCACAACTCTTGAAAGGATGAGGCAGGAGGATCTCTGTGAGTTCAAACACAAAATGGGCTACTGATCAAGTTCCAGTATAGCCATTGAATTCATCTTCCTGATTTTCTTATTAATAATAATATTATTATTTAGTTCTTTGAGACAAAGTCTTTATCTAGAGTAATGGCTGTCCTTGATCCTTCTACATAGACAAGGCCAGACTGAAACTCACAGATATCTTTCTACCTTAGCCTTCTGAGTGTTGAGATTAAAGGTATCTACAACACATGGAGACGATTTTACATTATAAAAGTGTTCTCAGTCATTTGTGTTTTATCTTTTGAGAAATTTCAATTTAGATTTATACCCCATTTTTAAATTGGGTAGCTTGTTTTCTTTCTTTTTTATTATTACGTTTTTTGAGAACATGTCTCTCTTTGTAGGCCTAGCTGACCTAGAAATGTTCAGAAAGAGCAGACTGTCCTGGAACTCACAGAGATCAACCTGCCTTTTCTTCCCTAGTGGTTGTATTAAAGATGTATGTCCCCAAAATTTGCTAGGCCAGATGTAGAGACAGATGTGGAAACACAACACACCTATGTTTATTCACTCCTGATAGGGAACCTATGACAGGACAAAGTATGGTTATCACCAAAGTCCAGTTGGGGCTTAGCATGGTGGTACACACCTTTGATCACAACTCTTGAAAGGAAGAGAGGCAGGAGGATCTCTGTGAGTTCAAACCCAAAATGGGCTACTGATCAAGTCCCAGTATAGCCAGGAATACACAGAGAAACTCTATGTCCAGAAACAGAAGAAGAAGAAGAAGAAGAAGAAGAAGAAGAAGAGGAGGAGGAGGAGGAGGAGTAGGAGGAAGAGGAGGAGGAGGAGGAAGAGGAGGAGGAGGAGGAGGAGTAGGAGGAAGAAGAAGAAGAAAGTAGTACAATTTGGTAAACTGTGAGATTTCTTGGGTCCTTATAGGTTGTTACATAATGGGTATGACATACTCTAATGTAGGCCACATTTTCAGGTCAGGAGTTAATGGTTTAAATGGACTCCATAAGGTGTCTCTGTGTCTTACTCATTTTCTTTTTTATTTACTTATGTATTCATTTTTTCAAAGATAATAATATTGACATTTGGTGAGTTTGATATGGGTAATAGCTGCAGGAGTTGAAGGAACATGATTCCATATATCTTCACATTTATATATTGGTTGTCTGTGAAGGTCTTTCTGTGGAGCTCCAGCTCTCCTGGAAAGAGTAAATAGATTAGGCTAGCCAACTCACAGGAATCTGCCTGCCTCTGCCTCCTCATTCCTGGGATGAAAGCTAGATCCTATTCCAAGGTAATGTAAATACATTTAGTAAACTCTTTTTCTAAAAAGCCAGTAATTATTTGTTTGATTCCACCAAGATGGCCCACCAGGTAAAGGCATTTGCCAAACGTAGATTCCTGAAACTTGCCCACTGACCTCCTCATGTGACTCCACAATCTTCACACTACATAAAATGCAGTTTTTAAAAGTAATTTCAAGAATTAAAAAGAAATCTTCCTTTAATGGATATATCACTGAATCTTAGGGTGCTGGCATAGGAGCAAGGATGAGGTTGGAAGGTCCATCTCAAGCTACCCCATACATTGTAATACATCTGTCTGTTCTCATGACTTCCTCACAAATTCCAATCATATCCTGTTTTCTCTCCTCCTGCCTTTCTTTGTCTTCAAAAGAAGTGAGATTGAATAAGGGTCCTGTTCATAGTAAAAATGGAAAAAGGAATCTGTCTCACTCAGATAAATTTCTAATGTTCATCCCATTTTTTCAAATGAAAAGTTTTGGTCACATATCTGGTGTGCTTCAAAGTCACTCTGTAGCCCATGTTGTCCTTGAACTGGCACTTCTGCTGGTGCACTTCGCAAGTAGGTGGGATTATAAGGTATGACCACAGATTCTGCTCTTATGTAGCCCTTGATAACATTAAGGGTGTGTATACTTTCTTCTCATTTGAAAATCTAGAGACTCATGGAGTGCTTTTGTCTGTTTTTGAAAGATTGATTTGCTTACTATGTTTCAAGTGTTCTGTCTGCATGTATACATGCAGGTCTCAAGAGGGCACTGAAGAGGGCACCAGATCTCACTACAGATGGTTGTGAGTCACCATGTAATTGTTGGAAATTTAATTTAGGACCTTTGGAAGACAGCCAGTTCTCTTGACCTAGGGCCATCTCTCCAGCCCAAATCTTAGTTTTTAATTATGTGTGTGTGTGTGTGTGTGTGTGTGTGTGTGTGTGTGTGTAGTACATAGTATATACATAAATATATTTATGTTTAATTTTATGTCTTTGTGTGTGTAGTTTTGCACATCTAAATTTAACACGTAAAATTTACCAATGTAATGTACACTATATTTGACATTCAAGGTGTTCATGTGTTGATAGCAAGTTTTTTATCTTTATTGAATTAATGTACAAAATATAAAGTGTATTGATTTAACATATTTGGGCCAAATAACACCATGAATTAGTTAACTGTGAAGCCTTGTTTTTAGAGCCTTGTCATTTTTTTTTTTTTGGTTAGTATGGCTATGTTATACTCAACTGCAATTTTTATTTTTTCTCATTGATTTAATTTAATATTTTAATATTAAACTTGTACATTTGTTTCTATCATAACATTTCTCCATTAGGATTTTGGATTCTGCTGTTTGGGACATGATATGACGTACACTGTTTTGCTGATTTGGAGCTGGCCAAACAGACTCCAGGTATGGACTCCTCTCAATCAACAGCTTAAGCTGCCCCACTTGACTACTCTCTATACTTAAGTGTTCTCTCTCTCTCTCCCTCTCCCTCTCATTCTCCCTCTCTCTCTGCTACCCCTAAGTCTGCAGACTACTTCCATAACCTAACTCCCAGGAGCACAGGTCTGGAAGTTTTAAGGATATACCCAATAAAAACTTTTTCTACTAAGCTCCTTAACTTTACCTTATTTCTCTTGTCTATATCTGTCAAATTGGATTTCTAATCACTTAAAGAGTGCAAACTGCTACAAATCAAAATGAGCTAGTCCTACACTTGCTGAAAACCAATGTAAGCTAGATGTTTCTCTTGAAATTTACAGCTGGGCTTGAACCACAATTTTGAGACTGCTCCAAAGCTGCCTGCACTTTGCTAGCCCCAAATGGTCACACAGAACCTGGGAAGCCTACATTCTCTCCTTCCTCCCAACCTTTGGTCAGCACTTCAACCTCCCCAGATCCTGATAATATCCTGATTTCAGCTAAGAATCAGTTACTGAATAGATTACATTATCATCAACAAAAAGACTGATAAATCGGGCTCAAAAGAAACTCAGGACAAATGGCTAACTATGGTGCTTATTAGGATAATAATAATAATCAATTAAATAATAAAGTGCATGCTGGCCTCTAAGCACCCTGCACAAGTATTTGTTACAGAGTCCACTCAGGTATTTGGAATCTTGGCTCCTCTAAGCTCTTCTCATTCCAGGTTCCATGCTAAACTTCTCCTGATTATGGGCTTCCCTCACCACCTTCTGATTCCCATATAACCCTGACATTTTGACAATGCATCTCTTGGCTCTCTTGGTCTTCTTGCCACTCTCTCTTGGCTCCTCTCTGTTGGTCCTCCTTTCTTGCTCCCTATCTCATGGCCTGGACTGTTCTGCTGGCTGTGTGCAGTCTTCTACTTTCTCTCCTTGCTCTGGACTCTTCCAGGTGCCCCTGGCTGTGTCATGTCTATCAAAAAACCTTCCACTTGACCATAACAAGAAAGAAAAAAATGCATTATTTTTTCACTTGCACATACAGAATTAAATATAAGTGTGTCTCTATGACACACAAGCAGAGGGGACCATGTGGGAACAGAAAGAACTAACAGGAGCATAAGGATAGGACTGGGCAGTAGAGGAGAAATACTGAGTAAATTACAACAATGTGCATCTTTGTATCATAGTTTCCTAATGTAAAGCATTACTTTATACACACACTAAAAATTAACAAAACAAAGAAGAAAAAGTGAAATGCAAGTATGAAATACTGAGCAGAAATGTAGGTTTATAATGATCTTATACCATAGGCTATTCGAATGAGGTTTACATGTCTTTATAAATACAATTCATTTCCTTTGCCCCAGTGTCACAGAGCAAAAATTTCTTAAAGTTTCTTGATATTAGAATGGGTGTTTTAAGATAGAATTCCATGAAGCATATTGGAGTTAGTGATAAAGTATAACAAATTAGTAAAAAAAAGAAGCAAATATTTGTTTTATTGTTTTTCGAGACAAGGTTTCTCTGTGTAGCTTTCTGCCTTTCCTCGGACTCACTTGGTAGTACAGGCTGGGCTTGAACTCACAGAGAACCACCTGGCTCTGTCTCCAGAGTGCTGGGATTAAAGGCGTGCACCACCACACCTGGCTACAAAAGAAGCGAATATTTGATGACTCAAGACTCTAAGTTTCATGACTGAAGAGATGACTCAGAGGTCAAGAGAAATGTCCTGCCTTTGTAGAGGATCTTAGTTCAGTTCCAAGACACAAGGCAGGAGGCTTACAGCACATGTAACTGCAACTTCATGGGAACCATTGCATTCTTCTGACCTTGAATGCACTGTACACAGATATAAAGAAACACACACACACACACACACACACACACACACACACACACACTACAATGAGCACTACCACCACTACCACTGCTGCTACTAATAATATCTTTAAAAAATAACTCCACATTTCAATAACAGGATTTATTCTGTGACTGCATCCAGGCATTTACATGTATAAGGACAGTAAAATAAACCCCTGTGTCCAAATATGATTTAAAAGTGTTAACAACTTATTCCCACGGAAAAAGCCCTGTAGGAAAACCGGCCATTTTCTCATGAAATACTTTATCAAAGGCTTCAGCTTGGGCTACTGTAAAGTGATTCTTCCAGTCCCCAGTCGTGCCTGGAAAATGTTAAACAGACACATAGATGGGTTAATGATGATCTCAACACTGCTCTCAGTTCTTTCTTAACATGCTCTTACCATCAACTTGTCAAGGACCACACAGTTAATAAAGACGAAGTACCAGTGACTTCCTGGAGAACACATCTTATGCCTTGAAGTAATATACATCAGACTTCTACCTCTGTGGCAATAATGTCCCCCCTTCTCCTATCCCACCATATCAACAGCTTTAACACTAGCTCTAGCTTCTAGATGTTGAGATTATTCCTGCTTCCCACTACACCTGCTTCCATCACACTGTCCAACCCAACAGAGTTTCTTGTCTCAGTTATCAAAACGACTTCAATTCTTTTTTCTACCTTTTACGGTTTACTTATAAAAGGTCTGCAAAGCATGCAAGCAACTTTTAAAACATCCTTTAATGTTAATTTTAATTATATGTGTGTATAGGTGCACATGAATGCAGGTGCCTATAGCGGTTTGAAGCTTCAGATCCCCTTGAGCTATAGATACACACTGTTGTGAGCTACATGCCAATCTTCTTGATGCTTTCATCAGATGCAGGAGACCCAGAAACTAACATCTGGAATATCCCAAGATTTATGTTTTCAATCAGTGTGGTGCTTGCTGATATATGAAGATCTACATGATTATTTTACCATAAATTTTTACCATATCTTGGCTCGTATCACTCCATTCTAATATGTCTTTAGTTTTGACATTAGCCATGTCAAATTGTCCAACTACTCACATTGCATTGTGTTTTCCTTCACACTAGATTTCTCATGTCTTCTATGGAGTCACTTCTTGTTCTTTAGTTTCCTAATTTATGCCACTATGAACACATCTTCATATCTTCCCTCCATGTAGAATTCTGAAGGACACATTCATGTTTTTTGTTTCATAGGCGTAACACTTGGTTGAATTTTCTTTTTGTAAAGATGCCTGAAATATGTGTCTAATATATTTGAAAAGTAGAATATTTCTTGCACCACTAAAGGCTTTCTTTATCAAAACATATCAGACACATAGAACTTACTTAGTATGGAATTGTTGAAAGCATTCATGAATGAGTGAGGATGGCATTAGCCTTGTTCCCATTGTGCAAATGAGGAAAAATTAGTACTTGAGATGTTACCCAGCTTAATAGTGATGGGATATGGATTTTAAACAAAAAAGACTGAAAATATAAGTCATATTTTCCTTATCAGATTATATTCCTTATGTATCACACAAGTTAACTTTAAATTCCCAGCTGTATTATTAACAAAATATGAAAAGTATTCATAATTAAATGGTGATTATTGATACACAATATTCAAAAATTATACTGCTAATTGATATGACCATATGAGTGTCATCTCTTAAGATGAGAACCTATAAGTATCCATTGCTACTGTCAGCTTCATTTCTGTATTCATTATTAGAAAATGTTTTGTTGTTTTTTTCACACAGTACTACTGGCTGCTGTAAAGACAGAATGGATGTCATGCTACCAGAATCTCAGTAAATTCAATATGGCTGCTCACTTGAGTGAAACAGTCCAGAAGAGAGAAACATGTCTTTGCAGGTACACCCATAAAGTTTAAGTCAAATTATGTCAAAATCTGGTGCACCATGCAAGCATAAATGCTTCTTTATTTGTTCTTTCTAAAAATCTAATCAAACTCTGTTGTTTCAGGGGACAGGATAACTCTAATTCTTGGTAGCTTAAGTCTCATTGGAGAGAAAGTTCCTCATAGTTATGAATGCTGCAGATCTCACAAAATGTTGATGCCAAGTCTTCCATTTTTTTATTGGACTGCAGATAGTGGGATTCTCTCTAGGTCTTCTGCCCTCTGTGTCCCGTATGAATGTCTTCTCAGGACACCAGTGAAAATGATTAATGGGAGAGACACTCTGTTTAGGAAATATCCACTGTGAAGGAATAGGTCCAAATCCTTTAAAGTCTATCAGAAGACATTTTCTCCCATATGTCTTGATTGTGACACTGTCTTTTTAAAAGTCTATCAACTAAACTGTCGGTGAATGGGAATGACCATGTCTCTGGTCTGCATTTCCTACAGTATCTTAATAGGCAATCATAATGACAAAATAGGGTTGTAGAAAATAATTGTTTGAAGCTTATAATGAGGTTATTCCCACCTAGAAAGATGATTGAATCTCCCAGGTAAAGAGTAGCTCTTTAAAGTAGCTCTCTAGAGGCAGGAAAATGCATTTTTCTTGTATCCTGAGAAGTGCAACTAAAGGACAGTGAAAATAGATCTAGAGAATTCCTCCCATTTAAAGCCAGTATCACTTAACACAGCTTTTCATCCACTGTGATTTAGGGAATTATTTATCTAGTAGTAAGTAATGAAATTAATTTTAGAATTAACTTTGATGTGATCATACCCTCAAGATTAAAAAATGGCACCAATCTGATGTATGAATTGAAAAGACCAACATTATCCTCATGCTTTTTTCAAAATTGAGTCCCATTATATCCTACTCAGAGTACTCTATAAAGAAGTAATGAATCAGGATGGGATGAGTAATGAAGTTGATCTCTCCATTTGATGTCCTGATTTCCAGTGGAACTCATGGCTTGTAATGAGTGTGAGTACAAGGAAAAGAGTTCCCCAGAGTAAATGTCATCTTTCAAAGCAAAAGAACCAGATATACAATCACTAGGATAATTAAATTATAAGTGACTTACAGAATCAGAACAAGTTTTTTTACACAACTAATATATATGTATTCCTCCTAAGGTATATGATACATGAAAAATATTGTGTTTTTATGAGACTAAAGTCTGATTGTGGTCTCATGCTGGAAGAATCTACATGTAAAAGTGGAAATGACAGTTGGCCTCATGGAACTGTGTACTTAATTCTACTGCATCTGCTCCAGTGTGTTTCTGACAAAACTTTTGCATGTTAGTTTCCATAGCCTTTGCCTATTAAACAAGCCACTTGATTTCCTTTGGCATTTCATTAAACCTTTCATGTGTGCATACTGTTTTTCCTCTGCCAAATTCTGATTTATTACAAGAAATCCAAGAAGGGGCAACTTCTCTTTTTACATGGAACCATCAGTTGTAGTTCAGAGAATTCTGTCTCCACAGATTCTGGAGCACAGGAGTTTGAGGTTATCTGTCAATTGCTGTGGTTTATCCCAGTGGCCTCAATCTCTAGTGTATAGATGACTATATTATTGAGGAGACATGTATGTGTGCTCAAATCTGATTCCCAAGTTCCTCTTGTGAAGACATCAAGAATATTGGATTAAATCCAATATGCTAACAACTTTAACTTATCTCTATGTATACTCATGATGTCCTTATATTCTAGGACCTTATCCTTACACTCTAGGGTGATGGAAGACTGAAAGTTAAGGCTGAAGAATGTAAATTATTGGGAAAGAAATTTAAACTCATAACCCTTTGCTTTCTGTTTCTATACTCATGTTCTTTACTCATCCTCTAAGACCTAACATCTAACTCATTTCTTCTTCAACCCCATGTCTCATCTCATCAATTCTTTGATAATTAATTAAAGCTGACACATCAGGTATGATTCATTTTGGCAAAGTTGATCCTCAACTTTAAATCTATAAAACCATACCTGCAGTGTGCTCTCAGCATAGAGAGGTGACACAGACATAGAGAAATTGTATATTTCCATTCCAGGAGAGACAATTCACAACAAACTGAGTAACTCTGAGCCTGGGGCAACCCAAAATTAGGTTGGTGAATACCATCAGGTTGCAACAGAGGAGAATAAATTGCTTAGCTTTTATGTGGGTCTACTCTCAGCCTGCTAAGGTTCAGAAATCTTGACATGTTCAACATCTTTTCCATCCATTAAAGGAAGTGTTTCCTTTGGCTATCATCCCAGATAGCCATTTTTTTTTTTTTTGGTCCCATTCACTAAAAGATTTCCTTCGAGTTGAGGTCTAAGATACAGGGAGTATTACACAGCCTCATTGCAACATATCAACCTTTTTTTTCAATTGAGGGTATTGGATTGATCATATGCAATCCCAAGATGCTCTCCCAGAACAAATCAATGGTTTTAGAGCTACTGAAGCCCACATCCTCACCATGGAATGACTCTTCTGTAAGCTGTGTGATAAACTATGATGTGAGGAGTAATGACTTCTGAAACACACCCAACACTTACTAAGAGGCTCATTGGAAGGACAAGAATAACACAAGTTCTGAAATAATTTAAAACTCTAAAATTTCTTCACCTTTTCTCAAGAGAACCAAACCATTAGTAATCACATCTTCCGGGATGGTACTAAAATTGGACATGTTATTTTCTTTCATGGCTTCAAAGGAGCTGTACTTGAGGACCATATCCAGCTCATCTGGCTCTAATTTCTTTCCTAGGAAGTCACAGATCTTCAGTATGGTGCTCTTTGTGTCCTAAAAGAAGATGAGAAAAAATGGCTGTGATAAACTGAAAGCTTTCAGAGAACACATGCAGAGATGGGAAGTATGGATGACGCATGAAAAAAGGGACATGAAGAAAGAAATTGCAATAGGAAATGAGAAAATATTGAGAGTTTAGGAAAGAAACAGGCCATGTAGAGATGGTAGGAGTCCCACACAGCCTTTGTATATTGAGTATACTGCAATGTGGCTGATCTGTCATCCTAAAAGATAGAGGCTGGAATTTATTTTAGGGAGGAGAAGATATTAGAGACAGGGTCTCATATAACCGATGCTGTTCTAAAACTTACTTCATAGTCGATGAAGCCATTCAACATTTGATTCTCCTGCTTCCTCTCTGTGGTGCTGTGTTCACAGGTGTGTGATAACCCACCTACTAAATGCACTGCACTGCAATGCTTTTTCCTGAGAGAGGGTCTCACAATGGAGCCCTGACCTGTAGGATGGAAGTTGCTCTGGAGACCAGACTGACCCCAAGCACAAAGAGGTCAGAGATCCACCTACCTGGCTTTAACTTCTAATTGTTGGCATTAAAGGTGTGCACACCACCATACCCAACCTGCCCTGAGATGTTTAAAGAGCCTTATAGAATTAATTCTAGACAGTGATAAATGGGAATGAAGGCAATGTGCACAAATAATTTGAGAGCAGTTAATGTTTACACCATGTAATAATGTTTCCTGTGGGCAACTGAGGATAATATGGTTTCATAAGATACTTTCATAAGAATGATCTCAGTTATTATTACTTGGGGTAGTTCTGGGAGGTTTTATTTTGTTTTGATTTATGAGCTCATGCTGTAACTAAGATGGGCATCATGTTCACAGTCTTCCTGTTCAGACGCCTGTATTCTGGAATTACAACTGTTGACCGCCACAACTGGGTTAATCCACTAAGATGGTCATAAGAAGGCAGAATTTTGGAACACTGAAGACTTTTATTTGAATTCCTTCCCTTGTTCAGAGCCTTAAAGATATTATTGGCTCAATAGTTTTATTATATATTTCACCACAAGTTGAGTTAATCTTTCATGGGAAGGTAAACAACCATGGCAATAACTGAAAAGAATGTGTTGAAAGGTTGGACAGGAGACTTTTGAGAAACTGCACTAGAATACAACAGAGACAGCTGTGTAAGGAAGCTTCCTGGGGAATACTGAATTGTATAATGACAAAGTAAAATATCTTACAAAAGACAAAAGAGTCTTTGGTGTTGGTACTTTCATGGCAACTTTCTGTTCCTGGATGATAAGGTTAAAAGATCAATTTTTTTTGAATGATCCAATTTTCTTGTTTTTGATGCTCCTTAATATTGTTTTTAATAAAAATGAATTTTTTGCTATGTGGGCGCCATGGGCCCTGGCCCCCGACTGGGAGTGGCTGCGGCCTTGCTTGCTGACCTTGATCAGATGTCCTCCCTATTCAGATTCCCTGCAGGTATCCACCCTTCTGAATGCTTAAGGGAAGTTCCTTGTTTGTGTATCCTGCATTTTGGGCGTTAACTACTTAGATGCAAGAATGTAGAACATTGGGTCTAGAATGTAGACCATTGATAGCAAACTTCTGCCCTGCGGGGGTTCCTCCATTTGTGCTGTAAGCCTGTATTTAAGGTTTCTTCCCTCTTTCAATAAACGGCATTCGACATCCAATCGTGACGAATGACCCGCTGTCTCTTGTCTCTATTTTTTAATCCCCAGCCCTTCGCTCAGACATGGTGAACGGGTATCGGTTATGCGGGCGTTACCGCTACAAATGGAGGTTCCTACCAAGATCTGAGAAAGAAGGACCAGCTGACTGACACTCTTGGAAGGCTGGCCGGCATTTTAAAGGTGAGAGTGGATTGAAATGGGTGCGGCTAGCTCACAGTCACTCCTCGAGGAACAATTAATTGGACTGTTGAGGCGGTAAGGCACTATTATTAAGAGCAAGATGGCTAAAGATTTTGTTCAAATCCTCCAGAATGCTAGTCCTTGGATTCTGGTCTCCGGAGGATTTAATATACCAGATTGGGAACAGGTCAAAGTTGACTTACAGAAATATTTGCATAAAGAAGGGTCTGATTCCGTATCCTTAGCTACTTTTTCTTTGTGGTGCTTGGTTAAGGATGCATTGCTTAGTGATGATATTGAAGTCCAAGAACACTTAAATGAAGCTAAAGCTGTGTTGGAGGAGTCTCAGATAGAGGAGGCTCTCAGAACCCTTCAAACTTCTGATGTTTCTGATTCGGCAGAGTTGTCTTCCGATTCTGCAGAGTCATCTTCAGAGGGTGATGATGTAGAAGTCAGATCAGAAAAGGATGATAGATGCCTAAGAAGGAAATCACAGATTTTTCGCAAGGATAGACCTCCAGCCCATAACTTTGACTTTTGCAACACGGAGGTCCTTCCTTCCACACCCATGGAGGGATTGACGGGGGGAGTTGCTTACCCGGTTATAGAGACTCAAAATGCTCAAGGGCAGAGACAAAGGGAGCACAATCCTCTAGATTTTAAAAGCATCAAACAGCTCAAGGAAGCTGTGATGTTATATGGGCCCCATGCTCCCTTTACCACCACTATACTTGAATCTTTTTCTGCCTTAAATTGCACCCCTAGCGATTGGATGCAGCTGTGTCACGCTGCTCTCTCTGGGGGGGGATTATTTAATTTGGAGGAGTGAGTTTCAAGAACATTGTCAAACTAGAGCTAATAAAAATGCTGCTGCAGGCTTCCCGGCTCATAATCTTGAGATGCTCACGGGTACAGGGCAGTATGCCACTTTACAAGCACAGATTTTGTATGATCCTGCAGTTTATGCACAGATTAGTGTGGCCGCTACCAGAGCGTGGAAAGGGCTACCTAATAAAGCTGCTGGTGAACAACTATCTAAAGTCATTCAAGGGCCATCAGAACCATTTGCAGAATTTGTAGATCGCCTGCTTCAACTAGCAGGGAGAGTGTTTAGGGATGTTGATCAAGTCATGCCCATAGTAAAGCAACTGGCCTTTGAAAATGCCAATAAATATTGCAAGGAGGCCATTAGGCCTCATAAAATAAGAGCTTAAATGATTATCTTAAACTATGTAGAGATATAGATGGGCATCACATCATGGGACAGGTAACGGCCTCAGCCATGAGGGGGATTAATTCTGGAGGAAACTGCCCAAAAACCTGTTTTGGATGCGGCCAGCAAGGTCATATTAAGAAAAATTGTCCTGGAGCCCAAGCAACGGCAAAGACACCGGGATTTTGCCCGCGATGTAAAAAGGGGCATCACTGGAGTAATGAGTGCTGATCTAAGGTTTATGCTCAGGGAAATATGTTACCGCCGTCGGGAAACGGGCAGCAGGGTCCGCTCCGGACCCCCCGAAGCCAGGTGTATGGAGCCCTGGATACACCTGTCCCATCCCCAGTTTCCCACCATCCCATCCAGTTCGTTCCTCGAAGGACCCCCTTTTTGTCCAAGACCTTATCAGAGGCACCCCTGGAAGCACAGGATTGGACCTCTGCTCCGCCACCAGAACAGTATTAACACCTCAGATGGGTCCCCAGGCTCTTGGTACTGGAGTTATGGGTCCACTACCTGCAGGGTCTTTAGGACTGATTCTGGGCAGGAGCAGTGCTCTTATGCAAGATATTAGAGTAATTCCAGGAGTGATAGATGAAGACTCTGAAGGGGAAACTAGAATTATGGTTGAGGCTGGTAAAGGGGTGACAATTATTCCCCAGGGTGCTCGCATAGCACAACTGCTTTTGATGCCCCGCTTTCATACTAATAATCCTTCTCTTAAACCACACAGAGGTGAGGGTGGATTTGGCTCCACGGGTCCTCTAGCATGCTGGGTTTCCACCTTAGAACAAAGACCCATGCTAAATTTAAAAGTTAATGATCACAGTTTTCGGGGTCTTTTAGATACTGGCGCTGACACTTCAGTTATTTCTTTAAAACATTGGCCCGAAGCTTGGCCCCTTAAAAATTCTACCTCTCACCTACAAGGTATCGGCACAGCTCAGACACCATTACAGAGCAAGCTACTTTTAAATTGGAAGGATGAGGAAGGTCATGCAGGAACTTTTCAACCATTTGTGCTACCTGACATTCCAGTAAACTTGTGGGGAAGGGATGTGTTGGATGGCATGGGAGCGGTGCTTCCTACACAGCCTGTACAACAGATGTTGAAGAGTCAGGGCTACTGCCCGGGCAAAGGCTTAGGGAAAATGTTGCAAGGAGACCTGCTCCCTGCGGCAGACAAAAACTGTGTCACTAGGGGTCCTGGCGATACTAGAGGATTAGGGTCTTTTCCATAGGGGTCACTACACAGCAGCCTTCAATAATACAACTGATAAAAATCACTTGGAAGAGTGATGACCCTGTATGGGTGGAGCAGTGGCCCCTTACTAAGGAAAAATTGGAGGCTGCATATGCGTTGGTTAAGGAGCAGTTAGATGCTGGACATATCATTCCTTCCACTTCACCTTGGAACTCACCTATATTTGTTATTAAAAAGAAATCAGGAAAATGGAGGCTATTACAGGATCTTAGAGCTGTAAATAAAACCATGCTTCTCATGGGAGCAACACAGCCTGGCTTGCCTGCCCCTGTGGCAATTCCTAAGCATTGGCATTTAATTGTGGTTGACTTAAGGGATTGTTTCTTCACCATTCCTTTGCATCCCGAGGACAGTCCTCGCTTTGCTTTCAGTGTTCCTTCAGAAAATCTTAAGGAACCTTATCAGAGATATCAGTGGGTGGTATTGCCTCAAGGAATGGCCAATAGCCCTACTATATGTCAAATTTATGTGTCTTTGGCCCTAGCTCCAGTTCGAAAAGCTTTTCCAGGTGTTTATATAATTCACTACATGGATGATATATTAATGGCTGCTAAAGATAAAAAACTTGTTTTTGATGCCTTTTCTTATTTACAAGAGGTTCTTAGCTTGGCTAATTTACAGATAGCCCCAGAAAAGCTACAGGTATCTTTTCCCTATCATTATTTAGGTCATGAATTGTTACTCATGGGCATACACCCACAAAAGATTACTCTGCGTGTGGATCAGCTACGCACACTTAATGATTTCCAAACCTTTCTGGGAGATATTCAATGGCTTCGGCCCACTTTAAAAATTCCAACAGGTCAGCTTCGCCCCTTGTATGATGTCTTAAAGGGCGACCCTGACCCTTCATCTCCCCGTAAATTAACAGCTGAAGGACGTGTAGCCCTACAACATGTGCAAGAGGCCCTGGAACAGGCTCATGTACAGTATATAGATCTTAATTCTCCCTTATTGTATTTGATATTTTGTTTTACTCATTCACCTACTGGAGTGTTTTGGCAAACAGGTCCTATTTTATGGGTACATTCCCCAGCTTCTCCAGCAAAAATCATCACTCCTTATCCACAGGCTGTCGCTCAGATTATATTTAAGGGAATCAAGATCAGTGTTCAAACTTTTGGTAAGGAGCCAGATATTGTGGTGACCCCATACACCCAGTCTCAAGTAACATGGTTGCAAGCTAATGATAATGATTGGGCCATATTGACATGCTCCATGCAGGGTCAGTTTGATACTCACTACCCCTCCAATGATGTGTGTCAATTTTTTAAATTGCATCCTGTTATATTTCCCAAGATAGTACAAATGACTCCTATTCCTCAGGCCCATGTGGTATTTACTGATGGCACTTCACGTGGTTTTGCTGTGGTGGTTTCTGGTAACATAGTAAAGAGAATAAAAGTCCAGGGCACTTCTGCCCAGGTGGCAGAGGTACAGGCGCTGTTGCTTGCTTTACAAATGTTTTCTGATGAGAGTGTAAATATTTATACGATAGTCAATATGTGGCACATGCCATTATGCCTTTGGAAACAACAGCCTACATACCATCCATTTCTTCCATTCATGAATACTTATTGCAAGTGCAAGGATTTATATGGTCTCGCTCACATAACCTTTATGTGGGCCATATTAGAGCTCATACTCAATTGCCTGGACCTCTGAGTGAAGGTAATCAGAGGGCTGACGCCATTACTCGTATGGCTGTCACATTAGTCTGTTCTGCCTTTGATAAGGCTACTCAGTTGCATCAGCGTTATCATCTTAATGCTGGATCTCTCCGTTATCATACAGGCATAACCCGGGAACAAGCCATCCAGATAGTTAAATCATGCCCTATTTGTGTGGAATTTTTACCTGTTCCTCATTTGGGAGTTAATCCTCGAGGACTTTTACTTAATCATGTGTGGCAGATGGACGTCACACATGTGCCTTCCTTTGGAAAATTACAATATGTCCATGTGTCTATTGATACATATTCTTCTCTAATTTTTGCTTCTGTCCATTCAGGGGAAAAGGTTAAGGATGTAAAGAATCATTGTCTTCATGCTTTTGCTTGCATGGGAGTGCCAAAATGCATAAAGACTGATAATGGTCCCACCTACAGTAGTACAGGATTTTCAAAATTCTGCCAAGATTTTTCTATTGTTAATAAGACTGGTATTCCTTATAATCCTCAAGGGCAGGCTATAGTAGAACACTGCCATCGTACCTTAAAAACTTATATTACTAAAGTAAAAAGGGGGGAGCTAGGGGCTCATCTCTCCTCTCCACATTCTATTCTTTCCCTTGTTTGATTTATTTTAAATTTTTTATCGGTGGATTCTGCTGGAATATCTGCTGCAGATAAGCACTGGAGGGCTCCTGTTGCAAATCATCCTCTGGTGCGATTGAAAGATCTTTCTACCGGCACTTGGAGTGGACCCAATCCGGTGTTGGTGTGGGCCCGGGGATCTGTTTGTGTCTTTCCACAGGACAATGAAGTTCCTCTTTGGGTTCCTGAACGCTGTGTGCACCCTGTGGCTGCTGCTGAATCCCAACATGGCAGAGACCTATTGGGCCTTTGTAAAAAAACTCTCCCCTTCTGATGCCAATGGGGATTGAGAGCCCAATACGGCCAGCCTTGGCAAACATTATTGTAAGCCTAGGAACTGTAGCCATGTGGTTGGATTCCTCAGAAGGTAATGTATGGTAACTTTTTTCAAAAAACATTGAGAATGTACCACACCTTGGAGATTAAGGATAACTCTGAAGGTCAATAAACTTCATTTGCTAACAGTAGCATGCCAGCTAAGCCTTTTTCGAATTTTGCAACCCCCCTCAAGCTGGTGTAGTACCTACTTTTCAGGAATGGCTCTGTGCAACATTTATTTGCCTCCTGAAATTCATCTAGTCTTTTTGAAGATACCTCAAAATTTGTGAGCCTGAATGTAGCCATTATTGAGGCCATTAGTTCTGCTCCTTGTTTGCTGCTTTTGTTTTCTGTTTTCTTTATGTTTCTCAGTTGTTCTCTTGCAGACCTGCCAGCCTAAGTAGTGCTGGGATCAAGAAAAATGGGCCTTGGTGGTTCGTGTTCCTGGAGCCGTGTCCATGCCAGTGGACCGTGGCAGCTAGACACAGATGATGCTCACACGCTCCAGAAGAGACTCTGACATCGCTGTTGCCATTGTTGCTGTTATAGCAGTGGTGGCCACTGCTGCTATTGTTTCTGGGATTGCTATTTCATAATTGGTTACTACAGCTAGCACAATGGAGACCCTGGCAGCAAAAGTAGCTACCACAGTTAGTTAATCTTTCTTCTTATTGGGCATGATAAATTTAATTCCACTTTTATACATTATAATTGGCTTTGTAAGTTGTAAAAAATTATTAAAACTCAAGTTCCATTTGCTTATGGGATACCACCTTACAAGGACTCCAATTTGCAGTAAGGCTCGTTTAAAAAGGGAATGGTTCAATTACCTTTTGCCTCCTGGCTATGGGTGGGTTAGGACTTCTGTTGGTCTTTTCTGTGTCGCACAGATTGCAAGCCCAGTGCCACTTTGAGATCTTTGGCATCAGTCACTCTACAGCTCACATGGTTGAGTCTGTATGATAATGAGTATTCAGAGACGGGTAATGCTTGGGGGGCTGCCATAAACCTAAGACAGAGCACTTGTGTGGCCTGGGCAGGTGTCTCTATGACAGGTAAGGTGGTCTGCTGGTCCCACGCAACCTAAGTCAGAAGCTCATTTAATAAAAAGGGGGGACCTGTGGGCGCCATGGGCCCTGGCCCCTGACTGGGATTGGCTGCGGCCTTGCTTGCTGACCTTGATCAGTTGTCCTCCCTATTCAGATTCCCTGCCAGTATCCACCCTTCTGAATGCTTAAGGGAAGTTCCTTGTTTGTGTATCCTGCATTTTGGGCGTTAACTACTTAGATGCAAGAATGTAGAACATTGGGTCTGGAATGTAGACCATTGATAGCGAACTTCTGCCCTGCAGGGGTTCCTCCATTTGTGCTGTAAGCCTGTATTTAAGGTTTCTTCCCTCTTTCAATAAACGGCATTCGACATCCAATCGTGACCAATGACTCGCTGTCTCTTGTCTCTATTTTTAATCAGCAGCCCTTCGCTCGGACATGGTGAACGGGTATCGGTAATGTGGGCATTACCGGCTACATTGCTACTCCTACCTGTGGTTATATATTGTGTACACTAATAAAGCTTACCTGAAGATCAGAGGATAGAGTCAGCCACTAGATTAGACATAGAGTTCAAGCAGTGCTGGCACACAACTTTAATACTAACAGAGATTTGTCTGTATCTCCATGAGTTCAAGGCCACCCTGAACTGAATCTCATTGTCAGCAGATTTGGTGAGTCAATTGGGATTACTTAAAAAAGAAATTACTTAATTGGATTTAAGTAATTTAATGAAAGGAGTTACTTAATTGAAAGTTTTTTCTAACATGAAAAAATTGGAAGCATTTTTTACAATGGAGGGATTTCAGTCTCTGTTTGATAATATAATTGATAGTCTGAAAATAGACCAATTAAATGAAAGGATAATTAATGCTGATGGGATTTATATAACATCAATTATAAATACTATTTTTGATCATTTCTGTTTTATCATTAATAAAGTTGGTCAATATGAGTGCCAAGATATAAGTTTTAGAAAAACTTGTTAAAACAGATCACAAATATTCAGACCCAGACAGAAGAATTTAATGGAGAACCAAACTCAATATTGCATTATAAGGTTACAGAGAAACAGCCTAAGGCTTTCAAATAGTAAACTTTATTTTACATAGTATACTTACAGGAACTACCCAGTAATAGATAGCCTCAAGGCTGTCTAAGAGCTGACTTGACTTCTATGAAAATGTTAGGTTTGAGGAAATTCTTAGGAGCATTTGTCTCTTACAACATCAACTCATCTTTCATGAAGCAGATGTTAAACTCGTGATCAACTTGTAATAAAATTATCCCTCAAGACTGCAGAGATTTGATTGCAGCAGTTTAGAGGCTGTACTCCAATTATCATGGAGGGTGTGGTAGAAAGATGAGACTAATACTATTAAACAATGAAGTAGGGCAAGATGTATGGAAATTTCTTGAAGAAGGCGATTTATGCTGATATACAAAAACAACTTTATATGATGACCACACCCTGGTTTTATGCAGAATGACAGCCTTGAATGCTTGAGACAGAATTGAAGAATTAGGAAAGAAAAATGAGTCATTTACTAAAGTTATAAAGGGCCCAAAAGAAACCTTCACTGATTTCTTAAAAAGAATGACTTCAGCAGTAAAGTGAATGAACAAAATTCAGATAATAGACAGATAATAATTGAATCTCCTGCTTTTGAAAATGCTAATGCACAATACAAAAGGGTAATTAGGCTATTAAAGGCAAGATCAGCACCATTGGAGGAATGGATCGAGATATAATATATATTAAATCTCATTATCATGATGATGCTTAGATAGGAGAGGTGATTTCCAGAGGTTTGAAGAAAAATATTAATGTCAAAAGATTTAATTGTGGTAAACAAGGTCACACCAAAACAGAGCATTCCTAGAAATAATATTTTTTCAAGGAATAATCCCAACAGAACACCCCTCCCTTCAGGATTATGCAGAAAGCATGGCAAAGGCAGACACTGAACTGATGAATGTAGATCAACAAGGTACAGTCAAGTTAATTCCTTGGCTTTGCCATTGGGAAACTTCCTGAGGTATCTCTTGCAGGCCCCCATGTCAAACAAAAATTTAAGGAGAAACCATAAATTGAAATTGATAAAGATTAGAAAAGGGAAACTCCCCAAAGTTAGGATGAGGGAAGGGTTTTGTTTTTGTTTTTCAGAAGAATGAAGGCTAAGCATTCTGAAGAACACTGGACAAATGAGAAATCTGAAGAAAAAGGATAAATCATCCAGAAAAAAAGTCTCAAAAAAAGAGTAAATTGGCCTATTGGTATATCACATATCTAATAGGAGAGAATTCCATTAGTCTTCCTAAATGTATGTTGCTGCTGTTCTCTATAGACACATAACACAAGTGATCATCTTGTAGTCGTAGTGCAATTAAAAATCAAAGCTGGTTTTGGAATTGGAATGTGCTGCTCTCATTTTCTAAAATCAAGCATGTTTGTTAAATGAAAATGCAAAATCTCTGTATCATGTCAGAATAGCCACCTGATATGGGACAGAAGAAAAACCAAAATTAAGGGAGCGTTCTATTGCTATTAATCTCCTGATCCTTTGGTTTTATTTTGACTCTTTAAAGCTTTTCTTAAGATATGAATTTTATATCAAAATTTATAAAATTAGTATATATACTAATATATGTATATATAATTTTTGTCATGATATTAATGGTCATATAAATTAGTAATTAATTCTATAAAATTCTAGCTTCCTGTACATGATTTTGGGTTTTAGTCTCTATCAGTTTTCTGCAGTGGACCATGGCCATGCCTAACAGCAACTTTGAAGTCTCCAAAAACATGATGGGGCCCCACAATGACAATTCCATCAGGACAGCGATAATGCCACCCAGCTGACACATACCACCCAAAGATTTGCTTTGGACTGAATACTGCTCTGTACAATATTGAGTTGCCTAACTAAGATGATGCAGCCTCACAGACTACTCCAGTCAGGATTTGATCATAATCATAAATTTTCTTTGTGTCCCCATAAGACTACCAGAGCTCCCAATCAGTAGGAAGTAGCCTTGAAAACACTGGCACTTTCCAAAAATATGGATTACGGATGTTTGTCTGTTTAGGGATTGGTTAAAATCGTTATTAGTCATAGTCTGTCAGGGACAAGGACAGAATCTCTAGTTAGTGGAAAAATACAGAACCCCATAATACAGGGAACTAGATCAGCTTACAGTCAGGTTGCCTAGCAACAGGACATTGAGTCAGAGCCCTTGACCCTCTCACCCTGTAAACATCCTATACAAGCATCCTGTTAGCTTGCCCCACCTTATGCAGATGACAGCTTCTTGCTCCCCCCACCCTGCGGAACTATATAAACCTTTCTGGAAGAAAAATAAAGTGGCACCTTGATCATAATCTAGACTTGGTGTGTTTCCCTTTGTATCTCCTGTCCCTACATTCCCTCCTTAGGGTGGTTGAGAAACCGTTGAAGCCTTGTAGGTGGGGCAATAGTCAATCTCTTTCTAAAAGAAGTAAGTTGGATATGATATAGAAACATTATATAGAAATGATAAGATATTGAATCTACTCTAAAAAGTTTAGAAATGATAAAAGTGTAGATTATTGAATTTACTCTGAAAAAGATGAAAAGATGATAGAGATAAGAGGTAGTTTACTGAATCCTAGCTTTAAAAAAGAGATATAGAAATAATAGGATAAATGGGTAGATTATTGAATCTAGTTTTAAAAAGCAACCACTAGTTTTAAATATTTTACATTGGATTTGATTTTTGTATATTGTATACAAATTTTGTATAATTAATACAAATTTGAGATTTTGTTGGAACATACTGTACATACAATTCTAATCTAGTTCAAGATTTTCTAACTATACAATTCATTTAACAATGTAATGCACATTGCCAGTCCTTGAAATTTGTTAATACCCACCAATTATGATATATAATTTGAAAATTAGTAGCTAGTCATCTATTAAAACTGAACTTGTAGGTATGTTTTCACGTCAAACAGAAATACATTTTAGATAGACAGGTCATCTTCTAACAATTCAGAGATCTGTAGAATATGACATTTGAGATGTTTTTAATAACTTAGATGCTTTTTTAAGACTATGAGACCTGTCTGTTCCTGATAGCACCAATCTACTTTACAGAAGATAAGGGACATGGGAGAATCTCCTTATTGACTTTACTTTCTTTGTGGCAAAAAGTTAGCCACTGGGCAAGAAAGTGCCCTTGCTTCACCTGCTGACATTATAATATCCAAATGAACAAGCAGGACACAAAAGAAAACGCTGCTGAACCTTGCCAAGATAAGGTAGGAAGGCCCATTTGGCAATCCTGAATAACAGATGAGTCTGTTCATATGCTAGGCCTGTAGCCGGAAGATGGATTCCCCAATGTGGTGGGGAAACCTTGGGTGACTGTCCAGGCAATCAGCTGTTTTTATAATTTCTCACATTTTTTAGATGTTGCATGCTTGTACTTTGTGCTTACTTTAGGTAATATTATTTCTTTCTGGTTCTCTTAAGGAGTTTAACACTAGATAGTTATAATTATAGTTTCTTTGTTAACTAATTCAGAAAAGAAACTCACTAAAGAGTTGTAAGTATGTAAGTTTGAAAGACATGAAAAGATAATATTTGCTTGGTAATACAAGTTATAATAGAATGTGACTTAGGTACAACATTTTGGACTCAACAAAATAAGATAAATAATGGAATATTTTCTCTGAATCTGTCAAATATTAATTTACTTAACATTGTTAATATAATTCTTGTCTCTATATATTGTATGTACTTATTGTACATATTGTATATACTTTTTCTTACATTAGTTATAATCATATTCTATTATTTTTAGACAAAAGTGGGAAATATGGTGATAGATTATGCACCCTAATCAAACTCACCTGAGGATTAGAGGATAGAGCCAGCCTCTGGATTAGATATAGAGGTTAGGAAGTGTTGGTATACACCTTTAATACTAGCACTCTGGAGGCAGAAATCTGCCAGCATCTCTGTGAGTTCAAGGGCACCCTGGACTACATGAGATTGACTCAGTCTAGGGGAGAAACAGAGCCAGACACTGGTGGCACACACCTTTAATTCCAGCACTTAAGATCTCATGCCTTTGCTTGGGAAGCATACATTTCTTTAATCCCAATAAGCAATATGGCAATGAAAAGAAAGGTATATAAGGCATAAGGAGACAGGAACTAAATACTCTTTTTGGCTATGGCTTTTTGGGTGAGGACTCAGAGGATTCCAGAATTGGCTAAGGAGTTTGCAAGGTGAGATTTGCTGTGGCTTTCTCTGCTTCTCTGATATCAGTTTTTATCCCAATATCTGGTTCAGGGGTTTCTATTAATAAGACTGTTTAAGATAACAACAATACCTGGCAGGGAAGCAGGTAGGTTGACTTCAGATTTTTACCTTTCTGTGTGCTCCTTCAGATCTAATTCCCCTGTCTCATCCCTAGATATGCCACAGATAATCTGTGACATCTGTCAACATTTAGGTTTTCTAACCTCACTCCTCCAATTCACAGTACTATCTGAACATCCAACTCCAACATGCCCTCCTTGCAAATCCACAGATCACTATGGCCAGGGAAGAGGTAACCTAACTACAGGTCTTCACCCTCCTCATCTCATTCCTTTGAGTCCAATCCCCCTGTCTTTCCCCCAGCTCTTCAGCAGAACATCTGCCTTAGCCATCCAAATTTCTAATGGTTCTCCCTGATTCCTCCTAACATCTACACCACAATGAGTTGATTTGTCCCACACCTGAACTCCTTTAAGCATTTTCTAGGAACCTGAAGACCAAGCTGGGCAGGGAAGCAGTTAGGCTAAATGCAAATCCTCACCTCTCCATTTGTTCCTCCAAGTCCAGTCTCTTAGTCTCATTTCAAGTTCTGTGTAGAACACCTGCTGCTGTCCTCTCCCCCAAATGCCCCTGTCTCATGTAGTTAACACAGATTTTAACAAAACTTCTTCTCTCTTCTCATTTCTTTGTCCTAGCAACTCTTGGAATCCAGAAGCAACTACCTAAGCACCTACAGGCCTCTCTAACCAGGAAAGCAAGTAGGTGAACTGCAGATCTTCATCTCTCCTTCCATTCTTCCAAGTCCAGTCTTCAGTCTCATACATACCATCATATCAAACATTTTCCTGTGGTCTGACTGTACTCAGTTGTCCCATTCCCAGCTGACTAACTAAGCAGCTCCTGTGGAATACTCTGTTCTCTTCTCTTCTGTGGAACTTCTTATACTCCCCTCCTAGATGATCTCCATTCCTAAATGTCAGCTTTCTATATCTGGAAACATTTTACGAAATCCCCAGCGGACAGACTTATCAGGATCCCAGAAGAATTTTCTACTAGGCAACACACAGCTACCACATTCTCCTAAGTACCAGACAGAGCAACAGAAAATAAGGAAAGGAGCATCAACCCAGCAAAGACAAGAATGGATATTAGCATGTAGAATTAAAATTTTTCCCAATCTTAGATGCATAGATGCCAGCCTAAAATCATAATCAATAGCATGCAAAACGGTATGTCTTCACTAGAGCCCAGCAACGTACTACAATAGGCCCTGAACATTCCAACATAATTGCAGAAGAAAAGGACCCTAAAATATCCTGTGTGGAGATGAAAGAGGTCCTTAAATAAAAAAAGGGAATAAATCCCATGAAGAAATCTGTGAAACACAAGCAGTGGAAGGAAATGAATACCATTCAAGACCTGAAAGTGGAAATCATGAAAACCTAAATTGAAGGATGTACAAAAGAAAAACTTAGGAACTCAGACAGGAACCTCAGACATGATCTTCAGGAATAGAATACAAGAAAACAATGAGAGGATCCCATGCATTGAAGATAACATAAAAAAAAAACTGTATACATTTGTCAGAGAAGATGTTAAATCTAAACATATCCTGTCACAAAACATTCAGGATATCTGGGATACTATGAAAATAATAAGATCAATATTAAGAACAGAGGTAGATTAGGAAAAGCCAGGACAAAGGCACAATACCTTCATCACAATCACAGAAGAAAATTTCCCTAACCTAAAGAATGAGATGCCTATCAAAGTAATAGATGCATACAGAACACCAAATAGACTGAATCAGGAGAGAAAGTCCCCTCAGCATGTAATAATTATAAAATTAAAAATTCAGATAAAAAAGTCTAAACTTAGAAGGCAAATAATGGATGAATAGGTAAGTACTAGAATGGTAGGACCTAGTGTGGATGGGGAAAGAAGAGAGATTTGAGGAGGGGATATGGGGAGACACAGCTAAAATTAATGGACATTTGATGGAACTTCATGCATATATATGAAGACCATCTAAATAGTATAACCTAATAATGAGGGAGATGGTGTCCCAAATGGCCATCTCTTGACACCAAAACAAACAAACAAACAAAAAACAACAAGGCCTTTTACATCAACATAAGAAAAGCTCATATGAACTCACAGAGTAGAGCAGCATGCATAGTGCCACACCAGTCTGCACCAATCCTCTGCTTATAAGTTATGGCTTCCACTTTGGTGATTTTTATGGGCTTCCAAAACATGCAAACATGTGGGTCTCTGCTTGTGACTCCTCTTATGCCTCCTCTTGTGCTGTTTTCCTTCTGGTAGTTTATCTTGGTCAACTTTGGGGTGATAATATTGTTTCATCATATTGTATTTTATTTTGTTATACTTTTTAAAAACGAATGAATGAAAATCTGTCCATTAAACTAAAGATTAACAACTTAATTTTCATTTTTACCTGCTGGAACAGGGAAAATTAGTTTTCTTCAATTCAGTGACACTGGATATATCAACCATTCTAATTCAGTCTTCATGTTCAGTAGTAGTTGACAAACATATAGACTCCACTGTATTTTTCATTTTGGTGTGTGGGGGACTTTTATTTGGTTACAGTTCAGTATTATTTTGTGTGTATTGTTTTAATTTGTCTTCTTTCATGGATAAATTTGCTTGATTTGGATTTTGTTTGTTTTTTTTTTGAAAGAATTTAAGGCTGGGTGCATAAGGAGGAGTAGAAAATTTAGATGAAATTGTGAGAAGGAAGAACATGATCAAAATATATTTAAATTGAAAAATTATTTTAAACGTTAAAAAATTTAATAAGAGAAATAAAAATGAAAATAAATAGTTACAACTCTCAGTAGCCTTCATCATCACCAGAGTCTACTTCTAAAAGGTAAACAGTGGTTGTAACACAGCTCCTTTTCCTCCTTAACTAATATTTTGGATTATTCTAAGGATGGGCAAGTGTTTTTCTGACAGACTGCATGCTCAGTATAATTTTTCTTGTGCAGGATAAAGTACAATAGATATCTTTATCTGTAATGTGTAAATGATGGTAATCTTTCACTTATAAGTTCCAATGAGAAAATTGTTGTGCTCATATGCTTGGTGTCATAATTGTGTGCCCATCATTAGAGGAAATATTCTTTAATTAAATGAAAATAAAATACATAAATGAACTTAACATTATTTTTCTTAAAGGTCTTTTGAAACATTGTGTATTGTAGCAAAGGTTGATGTCAAAACCACCATACACACAAGGATGATTAGAACCTTTGAAACTGTCTTCTCCTAGGTTTAGAGTCATGTGACACCCTGCCAAGATATTTTTTTTTATTTTTAAAGTAAGATATATTTGAGACACATGTACAATACTTAAACATATTTATAACATTTTGTGGGAGCATTTGATTGAAATGTGACCTGTAATGATCTGATTAATGGTATGGACTATCAGTCTATTTAGACATAAGTCATAACTTATGAATATTGAAACATTTTAGATAGTCTCTACCAAGAGTTTTGAAATCTCTAGTGTATTCTAGCCCACCATGCAGACTCTTGTACTTCAGAGCGCAGGACATAGTCCTCCCTGACTGGCTGCATCCTGTACATGCCTGGTCAGATGTGAGTATCCCTAAGTGCTGTTCATGTGACTACAGTTCTTGTGCTCTCCCAGGATTCAAAGATGGATTTCCTGCCTTTGTCCCTCTTCTTCAGTGCAGGGAGCATTGACATACATTTGAGAACAACAGTGGAATGAAACTGCTTTACCCATGCCCAATGACCAGTGGGCTATTAGGTGTATTATATATGTTGAATAGACAGAATTTAAAAAAAAAACCTATAACACAAGTGTAAGTTACCCACCCTACCCCAGGGTGGATAAGATAAGATGAAGGTGATGGATAAGGAGGCTGGAGAGAAAATTCCAGGTGCAGATCAATAGAGAACACAGGGTATAATTTCACTCTCATTGACATTTCATGAGCCTAAACCTGACATGGGGATACTGAGACATAAGGGGTACTGCATGAGATGAGTTTGTGAGAGGCTTTGTCATTCTGTAAGAATGGCAATTACCTTTTTTATGTCTTCATAGCTCAATAGCAGGAAGTTGTCTCTTTCTCTCATGGATAGCCAGGCACAGGTATGCTCAAACCATGATCCGTATGCCACTGTGTGACAGGAAGAGGAAATTATTGATTATAAAGAAGGAAAGTGAAGTCTGCCTGATATTTTTCACTTTTCTGCAAATGGCAGACAGTTTTAGTAAGAAAAATCAAACCAGTATTTATACTAATCAATGTGACATTTGACACATACACACAGATATTGAGCTGAGTAAATCATTTTCATTAGTAAACCTATCCTCTCACAGCTTTACCCCTGATGCCACATGGAGACATCTTCCTGGTGGGCTGCAATGATGGAGGCATGTTTTATTCATACCTATACAATAAGCAAGAGAGGTGTTAGAATGGCTAGGCTTGGACATTTTATTATCATGAAGTCTAAAGAAGTTCTTAATTCTTTCTGATGGAGATCTAATCACTGTGTCATCCACCTCTAAGCTTCCATCCCTTCTCAATAGTGACTCCTCAACACCCAATTTTCCAAATCCCAGACAACTAGAGACCTTCCAGTCATATCCCAGAAGCTTTACCTCAATGCCTCTCTTACATTCCTAGGTCTACAGTGATGAGTGCTCAACAGTCGCAGTGCCTTCACTGTTCCTGGTCTAAGGCTTTCTGTACATGTCTCAGCCTCCATTGCACACTTGGATTGTTCACCATTATCTGAAGAACTTACTGAATAAAGTCTGGAGAGAAGTTAAGAGTTACACCATGGTCAGAGCAGAAGGATGCAAGAATTCAAGGAATATAAGATTTGATTGAAAGCAGGGGGAAATGTTCTACAGAGAAAAAGAATTCCACAACAAATGACAATTTTTATTGAAAGCTGGGGTTAATGATCTACAGAGAAGTAATAGAGATAAAGTAAATTGCACAATACATATCAGATTTAAGACACTTAATGTGACTAAAAACTGGCTCGGGTCATGGCTCTATAGAAAGCATTAACCTTGCATGTATGAGTACCTGAGTTTGAATCCTAAGGTGGGACTCAAAGATGTGATCTGATCTCTTTTTGTTACCCTAGTGCTCCTTCTATGTCATGGGAGTTGGAGACAGGAGAACGCTCAGAAGCTTGGGACCAGCTAATCTGACATAAACAGTGATGGACAAGAAGAAAGAGACTCTGTCTCAAACCAGGTATAAATTAAGGCTCAACCCCTGATGTTGTTGTTTGTTTTCAACCCTCAAGCTCTGGCAGAAGAACAACCACATTCACACGTTTGTATCCACACCATCATAAACACACATACCGATGAACATCAAAAGAAAAGTTAAAAGCCAAGCTACATGGCATACATCTGCACTACTAAAACTCAGAAGGTAGAGACAAGAGAATACCAGATGTTCAATGCCATTTTCTAGTACACAGATAATTTATGGTCAAGCTGGTATAAAACAGATCCTGTCTGAATATAAGGAAAAAACCAAATCTGTGTTAGTGCAAGCACCAAAAATAAACCAATGACATAAATATGGCTGATAATTAACAAAACAGTGGTTCTGACTTGGAAGTAATATTAAAGATATGTGTTTATTTGGAGGCAGTGTTTGCAGAGGGTATGTCAAGAAGGCTTCCTCAGTCTTGGCATGTAGTCAAGGATGGTCTTGAAGTATTGATCCACTTGAATCCATCCCATGAATGTTGTGATTTCAGGATTGTCCCATACTAATCAGCCTAGATATTTATTATTGTGTTATACTTTAATTGATGTGTATCAAGTGATGAGACCTATTGGCTGTATCCAACAACAAACAACTACAAGATCTAAGTTTTAACAGGGAGAAATGTTCAGTCAGCAGACAAGTAAGTACCTGCCTCCTGGTGAAGTATGCTATGAAGACAAAGATTCAGTGACAGAGATGGGAAAATTAGTATTTTGTATGATGTTGGGAAGATTGATTCCCATCAATACAAAAACCTGTTGAGTGAAATCCAATAATGATATAAATCAAGGTTTTATGACATCATTAATAATCACACCAATGAACAGAGTGAGGGGAATAAGTCATCTGTTAGAGAGAGAGAGGTTGGGAAGAGGAGAGAAAATGGGGAAGTGAGTGACAGAAATATAGAGAAAAAGAGAGAGAGAATGTTATACATGGTCAATCAGGTGATATGCAAGGCCCCAGAAAATTGTAGTTAATGAATTCACTTTAAAACGATTTATTTTTTATTTTTGTTTATGTTTGTGCATTTTCATAGGAGTGTGTCTATGTGTGTGTGTGTGCCCACTGAGATTTCAAGAGTGTCTGTTCCCCTGAAGCTGGAGTCATGGAAATTTTTGAGCCACTTCATGTGAGTTCTGGGAAACTAATGCTACTTCTCGAAGAAATCTTCAAGTACTTTTTACTACTGAAGTAATAATGACATATTTTTGAAGATTAAGTTATAAAAACAACTTTATTGCACAAGAAAATGTAGAAATTAGCACAAATGATCTATAAAACAAATGAATTGTAATTGAAATAGAGATACAAATGGGAATGGTAGCATTATTAGATAAAAATTCATAAAAAAGTGCTTATCGTATAAACCTGATGACCAAGATGTCTTTGTAATCCACGTGTATCAGAAGTAGACAATTTACTCCAAAAATTATTCTCAAGTTCTCACATATGTTCTTTGAGATGTGTGCACCCACCTAGATATTTTGCAGACATCCACATCAGATCATAATAAATAAGATATTTTTAAAGGAAAAAAATGCAATGTGATGGCAAGGTGGAGAATGTTGTGGTATTATGTTCCCCAGAATATTGTGTACCCTAATAAACTTATCTGGGGTCAGAGAACAGAAAAGCTGCTAGATACTTAGGATTGGCAGTAATAGCACACATCTTTAATCCTAGCATTCCAAAGCCAGAGAGCTATCTGTTCAAGGATACAGCCAAGCATGGTAACTCAAGCCTTTAATCTCAGAAAGCAAGCCTTTAATCCCAGGGAGTGATGGCAGAAAGAGAAAGATATATAAGGCATGAAGACCAGAAACTAAAAGCATTTGGTTGGCTAAGCATTTGGCTGGTTAAGCTTCAGGCTTTTGAGGAGCACAATTCAGCTGAGAGCCATCCGTATATGAGGACACAGAGGCTTCCAGTCTGAGGAAACAAGACCAGCTGAGGATTGGGCGAGGTGAGGTAGCTGTGGCTTGTTCTGGTTCTCTGATCTTCCAGTTCACCACAATACCTGGCTTAGGTTTGATTTTATTAATAAGACCTTTTAAGATTCATGCTACATGGAGGACTTGGGACAATCCAATAAGAACAAAGATTACATAATAAGAAGATAGGAGTGGAGTATCTGTCACCAAGATTATCTGTCACCCTATGCAAAGTAGAAATTTAAGGTTCATATGTATGGAAATCATTTTTATCATCATTCCCTGTAGTTAAGAAAAGAGATGTTGTGTTTAGTAGCTTTTAGTGTTTATTTAACACAACCTATAACCACCTTAGAAGAGATTTCCAATGAGGAATCATCTAGATTACATGGGCTCTAGGCATATCTTTGAAAGGGTATCTTGATAGTTCATTGATAATGTAGAACATTGTGGGCAGCATCATTCCCTACTCTTGGGAGTTCAGAAAAGTATAAGGAAAGTGAAAGCTAGTTGCAGGCAAGAAAGCAAGTGTAAATATGTTGTCTGATTTTGAGTGTGAATACAGTGTTTTAACTTCCTACCAAAACATCTTATCAATAATAAACTGTAGCCTAGAGATGTAAGAAAAACAAAACCTCTTCTCTCTAAGTGGTTTTTTTTTTGGGGGGGGGGAGAACAGATTCAAATTCAGATACAGGAAGAATTTAGAATCCCACATAGACAAGACCTCTCAAAATATTATATTTAAACAAAGAAAATACATTGAAATTGGAAAGATAGAAACACGAAGTCAAATGTAAAGGAACGTCTTCCAGTATAACAGATATTTAGTTGAGACTTTGAAAAGCAGAAGAAATCGGAAAGCTCTATTTCAAGTTCTAAAAAACCACCAATGACAAATCAGACTACTGTACCCATCTAAGCTACTTGTTATAACTAAAGGAGATGTAAAACTTTATATGCTAAAAATGTACAAGATGAATTTATGACCACCAACACATTTCTACAAAATATATTTAAAGGAGTCTTTTAGAGTTAAGAGAAAAATAGGTGTACCCTTAAGACCGCAACAAGCAAAAGGCCACTTGACCAGTCAACTTGACACAACCTAGAATTATCTGAGAAAGCCTCAGTTAAGATATTGTCCTCATCAGATTGACATGTTACCAGGTGTTTGAGTTGTTGTCTTCATTGATGATTAATGTGTTCTGGCCCACAGCAAAGATAGCCGGGCATGAGTTGTGTGAGAAACCTAACTGAGCATGAAACACTGATGAAGGTAACAAGCAGATTAGTAAAATGGTTTCTGCTTCAGTTCCTTTTGGAGACACTGTCCTGACTTCTCCCATAGATAGATTGTGACCTGAAAGTGTAAGCCAGATAAATACTTTCGTCCTCTCCATTGATTCTAGCAATAAATTTTGTCACAGAAAATGTAAAGCAAACTAGAATGAAAGGTAAACAAGTAATAAAATGAAAACAGCTTGAGCATGTTTGCAAATCATCAAAATTACAATAATCAATAGGCACATTTTAGTAGTCTCTTAATATTAATGGTGTCAATTCCTTAATCAAAAGACACAGGTTAGGAGATTAGAGTTAAAAAGTAGGAAGTACTTTTCTGTTGTACTCAATCATGAAAGAGAGATGTAATCATACAATGAAACGATGAAAAAAGATGTTCTAGGCCAACGAAGCTTGAAAACAAGCAAACATTGCTTGTGCAATCTGATTAAATAGACTTGAAACCAAATCTAATGAGAAATGATATTACTTCCTACTGATTACAGGAACGATTCATGGAGAGAACTGTACAATTCCGCACACAGGTGCACCTAGTCTACACAGAAAATACTACTAGATGTAAGCCATAGGCTTTCACCAGGTGTCATAGTACTTTTATTCCCAATAATTAATCCTTCATCCCAGTAGAAAGTACACAGAATTAAATTAAATCAAAGGTATATTGGCCTTAAAAGACAACTATAGAATATTCTAACCAAACACTGTAGAATATAAATTGTTCTCAGCAGCCCCTGGAACAATCATTAAAATATATCATATATTATGACACAATAATGTCTGACCAAATATGGGGAAATGGAAATATTTCCTTATATTCTACCCAACAACAATAAAATGAACACAAATAGACAAGAGAAACTCTAGAAGATAAACAAACCCATGGACATCAAACAACTCACAACGCAAATATGAATGATTTCTTAAAGAAATCAAGAGTAAAAAAGACTCTACAATAAAATGAAATTAAAACCAGCATCCTAAATGTTTGAAGTGCAATGTTAACAGTCTAAAGAGATGTTTAAAGGTCAATACAGCTACATTAAGAAATCAAAGAGATGTTTAATAATTATGTTAATGATTTGCATTAGGGTTCTGGAAAAAGAACAAGTTACACACCAAAATCAGGAGCTGAAAAGAAAGCACTGACATTAATGAAATTAGTGAAATGAAAACAGCTCAAC
>NW_023504350.1:0-11205 GCF_004664715.2 Peromyscus leucopus
TCTGGATGGCTCAAAACTTCCTTTAACTCCAGACTTCACACCCCATTTTGGCCTCTGCAGGCACCTTCACAGACACACTAACACATAATTTAAAAAAAGAAATAACTCACCTGGCAGGTGGTGCACGCCTTTAATCCCAGCACTCGGAAGGCAGAGCCAGGTGGATCTCTGTGAGTTTGAGGCCAGCCTGGTCTACAGAGCAAGATCCAGGACAGGCACCAAAAGTACACAGAGAAACCCTGTCTCAACAAAACAAAACAAAACAAAACAAAACAAAGAAATAACTCTAAAAAAAAAAACCCCACCACCATCAACATCACCAACAATAACAACAACACAAAACCAGAAATCTGAATGGGAGTTTAGCTCTCTTTTGATCAGTGCATTGATGAAATTTTTTGAAATTGGAAGACTCCTGACAGTTGAATTCAAGTGATCCCTCTATCCCTATAGTCTATATTTTTTTCTCCGTGTATATACTTTTCTGTTACTTTTCATACTCCATAATTTTTAATTCTTAAAAACTTTTTGTGTGGCGGGATTAGGGTGCGGTGAACATGTGCACCGTCTTCATGTAGAGGTCAGAGGACAAGTTTAGGAAGTCAGCCTCACCTTCCACCTGGTGTGGCGTCGTCAGGCTTCCAAGGCAAGCACTTTTGCCTGAGGAGTCATCTCTCACCCCATTCTTAATAACCAGAGGGCTCCTAGTCTTAGTGCATGTTTCCTTCTGCTTAAGGATAATGGGAGCCAAGGCTGTTTGTCTAGGAATTATTTATTATCTACTTACTTTGGTCTTTTGAGACAGAGTCTTATTCCAGAGCTCAGGCTGTCCCTGAGCTTGTGGTGATCCTCCCCTTCTGCCTCCCCAGTGCTGGAATTACAGGCCTGAGCCCCCACATCTATGTTTGTTTATTACTTTTAACCCAAGGTCAAATGCTGACCACATGGTAGATGTGGAATTGAGTTTTATAATCCTATTCCCAGAACTCTACCTAGATGTAAATAAAGCCTGTTTTGTTTTTTGATAGAGGGTTTCTCTCTATAACAGTCCTGGCTGTCCTGGGACTGGCTTTGTAGACCAGGCTGGCCTCGAACTCACAGAGAGCCACCTGCCTCTGCCTCCCAAGTGCTGGGATGAAAGGCATGCACCACCACCGCCTTGTGAGGATTTCAGTTTTAAGGATTTCCTCACGGCCAGCCTGGGTGACTTACTGAGAGTATGTTTCAAATGTGAAAATGTCAAAAGAGATGGAGCTAGAGGTGAGTGGTAAGGCATTTGCCTAGGAGGCATTGAAAGACCCCAGGGGAGATCTTCCTTCAGGAGAGACCCCAAACCCAAGGAACACACCGAAACCACAGATCAGATGCAAAAGCAAGAGGGTTTATTTAGATACACAGGTACCTGGGGCGAAGTCTCTTGGAGGACTTGCGCGCCTTCCTAGGGCAAGGGGACTTTTTATGGGATCCCAGGGCAGAGGCGCGGTTACAGAAGTGAGGAGCATAGTTACAGGGTCCCTATGGTTGTGTTTAAAAGAAGGCCAGGGTGAACTTGGGGACGCGTTCTTTAATTATCAGAAGTTTGATGTGTGGCTGACTTGGCCTTGCACAGGGTATAGTGGGTGTTTTTCCAGCCCAGCTGCTTATTCCTCAAGGACAGGGGGCCAGCCATAAAATATCCTGATTTGACTCAACTGTCTTTCTCCCGAGGCAGCTGACCACAGTTATCTCTCTCTCAAGGCCGGATGGCTGGCCACAGTTATCTCTCTCTCAAGCCGGATGGCTAGCCAGCCACAGCTGTGAACTCCCGTTTTTCTGATTCCTTTAGAATGGCGTTTCTTAGGCTAAGTTATTGGACTGGGGGGGCATTTCATCGGCCCAACGCCCCATGTCCTCATAATGGAGTGGGGGTCTTTCATTCCCCCATTTTCTTTTGTACCAAATGGAATCTTTCATTTTAGGATGGAGAATAAGGGGTCAGCTCCATCTCTGACTGTCTGTGCCTCTGATATTGCTGGGTTAGGATCAAAGCCTGGACAACAGAAACCCTATCCTTGATGAATTGCACCAATCTTTGAGGATGCATGGCCCAAACAATAAATTGAGCAGGAGGATGATTAGGGGGCCCATAATGGTGGAGACAAGGGTTGTAAACCATGGTGACCTTTGGAACCATTCTTTAAACCATCCCTGTTGAGACTCAAATAATTTGCTGTCTCTGTTTTAATCTTTTTCTTAATTTAACCATGTTATCCCCGGCTACTCCAGTATGATCTGCATAGAAGCAGCATTCTTCTTTGAGGGCAGCACATAACCCACCCTCTTGCAGGAAGAGTATGTCCAGCCCTCTCCTATTTTGCAGCACTACTTCTGATAGGGATGTCAAGGATTTTTTTTTTAACGCACTAACTGATTCCTCTAGGGCTTTGATGTCTGTATTTATGGCTACTTGGAGCTGTCTGAATTGGCCGGTCTCCATAAGGGCTGTGGTCCCTGTACCTACCCCAGCAGCTATTCCGCCCATGGTAATTCCTCCCAGTAACAGGGTCAGCGTCAGGGGAACAGTCTCTCTGGTGATGCCCTCCTAATGTCAGGAGGACTATGAGGGGGATTAAGGGACCCCCGGTGAGTCTTATCTTTAGTGGGTTTAGAGAGCGTTGAACTAGATGTCTCGGTGCCCTCAGCTTCGTCGGGTTCCTTGGCAGCCTTCACATGCGATGCGTGGACCCAAGCCGCTATCCCGTCAACCTTGAGTGCGGTGGGAGCAGTTAACAGGACGGTGTATGGTCTTTTTCACCTCGGCTCTAGGTTCCTGGATTGATGGCGTTGGACCCAGACAGAGTCCCCAATCTTGAATGGGTGAGGCACCACCGGGCGGTTCAGTTGCTCCCGGTAGGCAGGGGTTTCCACACCGTCTTTTGCACCAATTGGAGGGCTTGGAGGTGCGCCTCCAAGGTAGGGCTAGTGGCAAAAGAGGAGATATCAGGGTGAAGGAAATTTACAATTGTGGGGGAGCCCCATACATGATCTCAAACGGGGTTAGGCCATGAGGCCCAGGAGTATTCCGGACTCGGTAAAGGGCTAGAGGGAGTAGGAGCACCCAATCTCTAGTGCCAGTTGCAAGCGTTAATTTGGTTAAAGTCTCCTTAATGGTTTTATTTGCACGTTCTACCTGTCCTGAGCTCTGGGGCGGTATGCACAATGAAGTTTCCAATCAATCCCCAGTAGCCTGGCCACCTTCTGACTTACCTGGGAGACGAAGGCGGGCCCATTGTCTGACCCCAATATCTGGGGCATTCCATACCTGGGAAAGATGTCATCCAGGAGTTTTTTGGTTACCACGTTAGCGGTCTCCTTCTTGGTAGGGGAGTCCTCTGTCCATCCATGATGTAAGCTTGTCGCTCGGGGCTCCATTCCACCCCCATTTTCTTTGTTAGTTCCTGGTCCTCCGGGCTTCCGCCATCCGGAGGCCTGGGTCAGCGCGATCAGCTCTGCCTTTTGGGCCGATGTTCCAGGCGGCAGCGGTGAGGCCCAACCTACCTCCGATTGGTGTGACGGCTGCTCCAGCCCTCCGTTCTTCTTCTTGGAGGAAGCTGCTACCATCTGTGAACCAGATAAAATCTGAGTTCAACAGCGGTTGATCTGTTAGGTCGGAGCGGGTGCCAGGGGCCTCCGCCAGAATCTGGAGGCAATTGTGCTCCTTGGATGGGTCTGGCAAGGGCATCAGGGTTGCGGGGTTGAGGGAGACAACTGGTCCGAACACCACTCGTCTGTGTCTAACAACAGAGCCTGGTAGTGGGTCATTCTGGAATTTGAGAGCCATCTATCTGGGGGCTGCCGGACCAGAGCTTCCACCGCATGGGAGGATAACACAGTTAATGGCTGTCCCAAAGTCAGTTTCCCTGCATCCTTGAGTAAAACAGCAATAGCGGCTACCATGCGCAGACAGGGGGCCATCCTGTAGCTACCGGGCTTCCATGGCCCCAGTCTTGTACCAGCATTCCTTTTGCAAAGCCTGAGTTCTCATCCATGAACAGTTCAAAGGGCTAGGACTTGTAGGGGGGTCCCTTTGGGTCCTGTCCAGATGCCAGCTGAACCTTTCTCTCTGTGGTCCATCGATACCTCCTGCTACCTGTGGCCCCCTGGACCAAAGCTGTGCAGTCACTGAGAGAGCCTCCGGTATGGCTCAGGACTGAATGTTGAGGCCCGGTGTCCACTAGGAAGGTCACTGGCTGCCCCCCAATCTTGAGAGTTATCCTAGGCTCAGGGGGGGGGCTCTGGCCTTGACCTCCCTAATCCTCCAGATTGAGGAGGTCCTTGGCCCTTGGCTTAGTTCTCTGAGACCCTTGAGGCTTCTTTGATCAGTCACGAGCCCAATGCCTCTCTGTTTACAGTAAGCACACTGGTCTTTGTCAAGTGGTGTCCTTCTTTGATCTCCGTCCTAACTCCCTCTCTGACCTGTCCTGAGACACTACAGTGGCCAGACTTTCTCTTTTTTTTTCCCTCAGATCCAACACCTCTTTTTCTTCTCGTTTTCCCTCTCCCTCCGTGTCTCTATTTCTCGCCTCCCTTCCTCCTGCTCGCTCTCCGCTCTCGCTCTCTCACTTTCTCTGTCTCTCTTATTAAACATTTTCTCTGCCTCTCTAAGTCTTCCCAAAACGCTGCCGGCGTCTCTTCCTGGTAACCTGAGCCGAATTGTAGGGGTCTATTGGCCCCTCGGAGACCCGCTAAGAGCAACTGGCGATAGAGACGTAGGTGCTCCCTACCTTCGGGTCTCGGAGTCCCAGTTCGGCGGGTGAGGGAAAGGCTGCATTTGGGCAATTGGGTGGGTCTTCCATTGTCTCCTGGAACCTCCGAGCCTCCAGGAAGACTCGCTGTCTTTGGCTGGTTTGTCATGCCTTCCTCATAGGCGACCTGTGCCTCATCCTCCCCTCCCGCTGTAGAAGCTGTTCGGAGGCCGCAGCGGGGCTGCCGGTCCCTCCGGCGCTGTCGGGGGGGGGGCTGTAAACACTCGGCGGGGTGACTCGGCGTCCACGGGTGACGCCGCCCCCGAGCCACCTTCCCCACACCGGGCCCCCAGCCATCCCGGAGCGGGTCACGGCACACCGCCGCGGTGGAAGTGCACTCCGCGGCGGAAGCGCACTCGGCGCCGGTCGCTGACCGGGGGCAGTCCCCGCCGACCCCATCCCCGGCCCCGCCTGCGCACCCCCGCCACATCCCGAGCCCGCCGCCGCCACCGCGGGCCTTTGCGATCGGATTCCCCTGGTCCGCACCAGTTCTAAGTCGGCTGCTAGGCGCCGGCCGAGGCGAGGCGCCGCGCGGAAAACCGCGGCCCGGGGGGCGGACCCGGCGGGGGAAGACCGGCGCGGCCCCGACCCTCCGCCCGCGCGGGAGACGCGGACGGCCGGGGAGAGCGGGAGCAGGCGAGGAGGGGAGACCCCCCCAGCGCCGCCCCGGACCCCCGCGACCGCGCCGCGGCCGCGCGGACGGGAGGAGGCGCGGGGCGCACCGGCGCCCGCCGGGCTCCCCGGGTGCGGCCGCGACGCCCGCCGCAGCTGGGGCGATCCACGGGAAGGGCCCGGCTCGCGTCCAGAGTCGCCGCCGGAGCGGCGGAATGCGGGGAGAGGAAACAACACGCTGGTGAGGAGGTCGGGAGAACAGGGAGCGAGAGAGATCCGCCGATCCGGCTTCCTATGACTGTTCCTAGAGGAGGAGAACGGTTAAACAAAACATAGAACGACAGACAAACATAAATGAGACTAACACGTGCTGCGCGCTTCGTTTCCAAACCGAAAGCAAAACCAGAAAAACCGTGCCCCAGACGGGACTTCAGAGACCCGTGGAACGTCTTCCAGGGTCGCAGTGGCGAAGTCCGAGCCCGTCGGCTCCTTCAGTTCCACTGACACAGACAATCAGGCGCGCAGACAAACAAACAACACTCAGACAGGACAGGGATGACATAAACCAAGGCCAGCCGGCTTACCTCCTGATGGTGGGTCGGTGGTCCCAGGAGGGGTCTCAATCCCCATACGGCCCACCAAATGAAAGACCCCCAGGGGAGATCTTCCTTCAGGAGAGACCCCAAACCCAAGAGCACACCGAAACCACAGATCAGATGCAAAAGCAAGAGGGTTTATTTAGATACACAGGTACCTGGGGCGAAGTCTCTTGGAGGACTTGCGTGCCTTCCTAGGGCAAGGGGACTTTTTATGGGATCCAGGGCAGAGGCGCGGTTACAGAAGTGAGGAGCATAGTTACAGGGTCCCTATTGGTTGTTTTAAAGAAGGCAGGGTGAACTTGGGGACGTATTCTTAATTATCAGAAGTTTGAGTGTGGCTGACTTGGCCTTGCACAGGGTATAGTGGGTGTTTTTTCCAGCCCAGCTGCTTATTCCTCAAGGCCAGGGGGCCAGCCATAAAATATTCTGATTTGACTCAACTGTCTTTCTCCGAGGCCGCCGACCACAGTTATCTCTCTCTCAAGGCCGGATGGCTGGCCACAGTTATCTCTCTCTCAAGGCCGGATGGCTAGCCAGCCACAGCTGTGAACTCCCGTTTTTCTGATTCCTTTAGAATGGCATTTCTTAGGCTAAGTTATTGGGACTGGGGGGGCATTTCATCGGCCCAACGCCCCATGTCCTTATAATGGAGTGGGGTCTTTCAGCGTAAGGTCCTGGCTTCAGTCCCTGGTGTGATGGGGATGCGGGGGAAATGAATTTTTACTTAAACTAAGAGGAAAATGACATAATATTTAGAGACTGGGAAAATGAATTTATTTACAGATCTGGCCAAACTAGGGAGACAGATATTCTCTGCTGTGACATTTTGTTTTGTTTGTGCTCTAACAAATAAAGCTCGCCTGAAGATCAGTGGGTGGAGCTAGCCATTAGTTAACTATAGATGTCTGGAGGTCTGTACAGACAGACAGGAAATGATATGGCTGGGCAGAGAGAAGAATATAAGGCAGGTGGAGACAGGAGCTTGGCCCCTTTTCGGTAGGAGAGTTTGGAAAGGTCAGAGGTGACTTTGGCTGTCCTTCACTTCTCTGATCTTTCAGCATTTACCTCGAACTCTGACTCTGGGTTTTTATTATTAAGACCAATTAGAAATTTGCATCACAATTCTCGCTATGTTTCTGCTCGGTCCATAACCCTGCTGCAGAGGATTGAAGAGATGAAAGAAGACCCAGGAAATGTGCTGGGTGGGTGGGTCTTCTGGGGGATGGCACATGTAGGAAGTCTTCTCTGGGAATGAGTCTTAGGACACTAATGGCTTCTGTGGAATTTCCTGAAGGATCTAATCCCTAGGAGCCTATATATATTACAGGACGAATGATTGCTGTTCTTTCCTATAAATTGCAGTAAAAATAGCAGCTTTACTAAGGGCCAGTTCAATTTATTTTTTTAGTCAATTGTGTCTCTAGCTTACTGACTATATAAAAAGCTTTAAAACAAATAATGTGAATTATTGAATTTTTGATTTGACACGTATTTTCCTGGCCATTTTAGGTTTTTGTATCCATGGGCTTTTGGTGTCTAAACTCCAGAATTATCTCATTCCCTTTCAAGGCCGAAGGGAAGACACAGTTATCAGTCGGTGTCTCCCATCTGCTGTCACCTTGGCTTCGTCAAAGCCTGAGAGTATGGAGTAATTATCTTGCTGGTGAGGTTGCTCCCTGGAGCAGAAGTGATGGTTCTGTGGGAACCAGACAGATGCCTTCCAGGGATGTCAGCGACAACAGCTTCTTTGGACCTTGCAGAACCAGAATTAAGGCTGGATCAGCCCTACCGGATTTGACCAGGACTGATTAATCATGCCGACCTCCTGTCCATCACCCCAGTTCTTCCTTTAGTAAACATGCTGCCCATCTCAGTACCCCCCAAAGACAGACCTGGTGTCACTGATCCCTTTATGTGTCCTTCCCAATGTGGGCACATGGAATAAGTCTCCCCGCTCTGTTTCCCATGTTTCTCTTCTATTTCATTAGCTTAGGGGGGGGCAGGTGGTGAACCGCCAGAGCTGGGGGTTTGCCCTAAGACTCTGGATACAGTGTTTCACACATGTTGTATTAACATGGTGATGTCCAACGCCTACAGTCAAAGCACTGAAACTCACTCCTGTCCTATTTGTAAAACATTTACTTTTCTACTCTCAAACAAAATCCTTTAAAAACACTCTTAGTTATTGGAGCTGGAGCGGTGATTAAGAGCAAACACTGCTCTTGCAGAAGATGCAGGCTGGGTTCCCAGCACCCACGTGGCAGCTCACAACTGTAAGTACCTGCAGTTCCAGGGGATCTGATGCCCTCTTCTGGCCTCCTCAGGCTCCTGCACAGTGTGATGCACATACAGGAAGGCAAAATGCTCATATAAATAAAATAAAGGTAAGTAAATTGAAAAACAATCATGATAGTGTATGTGCGTGTGTGGGGTCGGGGTACATGTGCCACAGTGTGCGTGTGGAGGTCAGAGGACAACTGTGTGGGGTCAGTTTTCAATTTCTACCTTTTTTTTGTGGCTTCTGGGGATTGAACTTTTTACCCATTTCCTGGGGACCAGCCTCAGCAGTTTCGGGGGTCTGAAGGTGGAATACCTGGAAGGTGTAGTAATGACTCAGAGACAGTGCTCGAGCAAGTTGACAGGTCACTTCGGGCTTCTGCAGTTGCTAAGTAGCTTCTGCTTCTGCCTTGGTAACCTCAGTCTTTTATTACCATGAGCAAGGGGAAACAGGAAGAAAAGGGGAAATCACCCAATATGAAGTGTTCTCATTAGAAAATCACCAATATATTCTTCATCATCTTCTACTAAACACAAAAACTATCCCAGGCTTAACACCAGAGCAAGCATGATCTATTTTTATTCTTTAATGATTAAACAGTCTTCTGAGCATTTGCATTTGACCCAGAGACTAGCAACATGCAATTTTACAAAAAAAAGGTAAAAATCAGAACAATGGTTAATGTACCAGACAGCCATTTCCTTCTCACACAGCCTGCTCTGCCCTCAAGACCTCTGCAGCTGCCTAAGTTCCTCCTCAGCCCCCTGCAAACACCAAGCCCATGACTGGTTGGTCACAATGACTTTAGACAAGAGATCTGCCCCTGCAAGTCATCGACTTTGTCCTTCTTATGCCAACAGTTCCAAGGGAGACCTGATCCAATTTTCAGAGCGTCCATGAAAGGAAGCTCACCTTTCCTGGCAGCTCTTTTCAGTCTAAGAACCCAATTAAAACACGCAGCAATCACTCCAACCATTACCACATTGTCTCCACACTCCTTACAGAGGGATCAAAAATATCTGGATTAAAGTTGCCATCTCCCTTTCTTGGTGGAGGCCTCCATTTTCCTCCTGTTCTAGGTTCCCACACTTCTCCTTTGTCATCCCATCTTTATGTTACTCCGTCCACAGTCTTCAGCAATACCCCTTAGGGTCTCAAGTTTTACACGATGCCCTTGGAATATCCTCAGAAACGGAATTATTCATCATGGCCAATTTGAATCCAGTGTGTTGATACACATCATACCATGTACTATAGTTGACCACACATTTGGTACAGTTTATCCAAGCCTGAAAAGCTTCCCTAGGCTGCAGGTTCTTTCCCATGATCTGCATAACTGCCTTGACCCCAGCCTGGGTGATCATCTCTGTATAATTTCCCATGAAATTTGTTTCATTCCCATCCCATTTCACAGAAGGTACTGTTGGTCTAGGAACACAGAACATGAAGCTCAGATAGAAGAAAAAGATTAGCTGTGGGCGCCATGGGCCCTGGCCCCCAACTGTGAGTGGCTGCGGCCTTGCTTGCTGACCTTGATCAGATGTCCTCCCTATTCAGATTCCCTGCCGGTATCCACCCTTCTGAATGCTTAAGGGAAGTTCCTTGTTTGTGTATCCTGCATTTTGGGTGTTAACAACTTAGATGCAAGAATGTAGAACATTGGGTCTGGAATGTAGACCATTGATAGCGAACTTCTGCCCTCCGGGGGTTCCTCCATTTGTGTTGTAAGCCTGTATTTAAGGTTTCTTCCCTCTTTCAATAAATGGCATTCGACATCCAATCGTACGAATGACTCGCTGTCTCTTGTCTCTATTTTTTAATCCGCAGCCGTTCGCTCGGACATGGTGAACGGGTATCGGTAATGCGGGCATTACCACTACAATTAGCATCACAAGTAGTAAGTATGTGGAGGAGAACATGACATAGGCACTCCATAAAGCATGGCCTTGGGACACGCAGGCATTTCTGCCTTCCTCCTCTAGAGACAAGCAAAGCAGAAGATCCAGAGGAGAACTCGTGGAGGTTGGCAGTCCACGATCTCAGGTCCCTCGTCCAGTTTCTGCTGGCAGCAAGTCAGGCATCTTGTATGCCGTCCCCGGCACCCATTGATTCTTCTTGTTGGCACGACAACTAAATCTTGAATCTTGTTTACTGTCAAAACATTAATATTGACTTCCTTTTGACCTAGTGTAGTAAGGATTCCTCTCTCCCTCTGCCTCCCTTCCTCCCTCCCTCTCTCCCTCCCTCCCTCTCACTCTCACTCTCGTTCTCTCTCTCTTTCCACACACACACACATATGGAAGCCAGATGTTGATGTCTTCCTTTGTTACTCTTCCCTCTTTATTTTAAGACAGGGTCTCTCACCAAACCTGGAGTTCACTGGTTTGGTCATACTGTCAGGCTAACAAGCTCCGTGGATCCCATGTCCACTTTCTTAGCACTAGGATGACCATATGTGTTACCATGTCCGTTCTCTTCCCAGGGGTGCTTGGGATTTGGCTAACATTTCATTGACTGATTGCCTTCCCCCGCCCAGGTCTTGGGCCTTTCTAAGTTACTTTGTTTACAGAGTACAATTCACTACAAAGGTTAAAGAATTTTCTTTTGTAAACAAAGTTGTAAGGTGGAATTATAAGAGGTATTGTTTAGATTTAGGAATGAGGAGGCAGTGTTAAAAAGTCAAGGTAAACAGTTTCCTTATTGTCTTAGACATCTGTTTGAGATATCTTTTGCAAAATACACACTGCCGGTCTAGGCAATTGTGGTTTCATCAGTGTTTGCAGAAAAGGCAAACAGTGTTCTGGAGTGAAGATTGGCTTTTCTTTCCGGTGCGTTCTTCCCATGTCACATGACTTTTCCCTGTACGTTTATCCTGCTGCAGTTGGTTTAAGAGGCTACACACACACACACACACACACACACACACACACAC
>NW_023504351.1:0-3673 GCF_004664715.2 Peromyscus leucopus
AACCTTAAATCTAATCTCCTTTGCTTAGCCTTTTTCCTAACCCTTGACAACAACTTGTAACCAACCCCCCTAAATATTGAAAATTATCCCAGACCCAAAACCCATTAAAAAGACCAAAAAACCACCCGCCCCACACCACCTCTTTGGGAATGTAGGCGTCGTATTCTTAAAATTGCTTCCTGCTGGGTATGGGCGAAGCTTTCTTTATCCTGAAAGAAAAATTTTAGGTTAATTGTCAAATTCTAGGAAAGGTAACTATATCCTTCATTATCCAGTCTGTGTATAATGCCAAAGTTCAGGGTTTATCTCAAGTCCTTATTCAAGTAGTCTTTGAGACTGGATCATCTCAGCTAGTCATCTCAAAATTGCTCTGAGCACCTTGTAGTTCAAAGCTGATCTGTGGATGATGTTTGTCAGCTTAATGATATTATTATTGTCCACGTGGAATTGTTGTTGTTGTGGGGTCCCATCTTCTTTCTGGAGACTTCAGTTGATGTTAGGCCTGGCCGTGATTTCCTGCAGAAAACTGATAAGAGACTCGAACACAAAAACATATATATGCAGCTAGCCTTTTTTCTAGAATTAGTTAGTACTCTATATGACCATTCATATCTTAACAAAGTTTAAAATGTATATATATATTAATCTTGTAAATTTTGATATAAAATTTATACTTTGAGAAAAGTTTAAAGAATCAGAATAGAATCAAAAGAGTTGAGATTAGTAATAGAATAGTCCCTTAATTAATTTTGCCTTTGTCCTGTACCATAGCAGAAGATGGCTTTTTATTCTGGCATGATACAGGGAGTTTGCATTTTCCTTTTAACAACATGCTTGAGTTTAAAGAAGGAGAGAGCCATTCTCCAACTCCAAAGTCAGCTTTAAATTTTAATTGAACTGGGACTATTAGAAGACCAATAGTGTTAAATCTGTAGAGAAAAGCAGAAACAAACATTTAGGAAGACATAAAATTTTTTAGATAATATATACCCATACACCGTTTCACTCTGTTTCTTGGGATAGATGATTTGTCCCTTTTCTTCAGTTGTCTCATTTTTCCAGTGTTCTTCAAATTCCTTAACCTTCATTCTCCTAAAAGACAAAAACAAAAACCTTTCCCAAGACTAATTTTGGGGATGTTTCCTTTTGACAAGTTATTATCTGATTAAATAAAAAGGCATGTGTTATTGATACAAGTTAGTTTAAATTGGATGTTCATGCTGGCTGATGAACTATCACCTCCTCTAATTAAGAGGTCTCTCTTGTTCAAATCGAACCTTTATCAATTTTGATGGTACCCACAGCTTATCTTCTCCTGTAGAAACAAAAGCAAAACCTCATCCCCAATGTAATACATACCCTGGTTTCCATTCTGAGGTCAGCACATCCTTAAAGTATATAGGCTGATTTAATTCTGTAGTTTTTTTCTATTATCCAATGTCTCTCTGCAGCTGTTGTTCCTTTCTCATTGGCATTCAGAAAGTTCAAAGTTAGAAGAGCATTATGCAGTCTATTTCTGGGGGTTTTGTTACTCCTTTCTGTTTATTTAGCATATCCTTTAGAGTTCTGTTTGATCTTTCTATAACTGCTTGACCTGTAGGATTATGTGGTATGCCTGTAATGTGCTTTATATTGTAATAAGCAAAAAACTGTTTCATTTTAACAGAGACATATGATGGAGCATTGTCAGTTTTGATTTGTGCAGGTATACCCATGATGGCCATAACTTCTAGCAAATGAGTGATTACAGAATCAGATTTTTCAGAACTCAAAGCAGTTGCCCATTGAAATCCTGAATAAGTATCGATAGTGTGGTGTACATATTTCAATTTTCCAAATTCTGCAAAGTGAAACACGTTCATCTGCCAGATTTCATTTCTCTGAGTACCCTTTGGGTTACATCCTGCTGGTAATGGCATTTGATTGTAGAAGGAACAAGTAGGACATTTCTTTACTATTTCTTTGGCTTGTTGCCAGGTTATGGAAAAATCCTTTTTTAAACCTTTACTATTGACGTGATGTTTTTTATGAAATTCTGAGGCCTCCAGCACATTTCCTATCAATAATTTATCAATCTCATCATTGCCTTGTGCTAGAGGGCCTGGCAGACCAGTATGGGATCGAATGTGAGTTATATATAGAGGATGATTCCTTTTCCTGATTGTATCTTGTAATTGAATAAATAGTGAAGTTAATTCTGAAGCATCAGGGATAAATTCTGCAGTCTCAATATGTAACACCACTCTTTCAGCATACTGAGAGTCAGTTACTATGTTGAGAGGTTCTGAAAAATCCATTAATACCAACAGAATAGCATACAATTCTGATTTTCGAACTGAATTATACGGACTTTGAACCACTTTACTTAAATTTTCTGATTTGTAACCTGCCTTTCCTTGTTTGTTGGCATCTGTATAAAATGTACGAACTCCAGATATGGGTTTTTGCCGTACAATTCGAGGCAAGATCCAATCAGCTCTCTTTATAAGATCAATTCTATTGCTTTTGGGATATTTGCTGTTAATTTCTCCCAAAAAATTACTGCAAGCTCTTTGCCAAGGTTCACTTTCTGTCCATAATTTTTCAATGTCCTCCTTAGTTAATGGTACGACAATTTCTGCTGGGTCTATGCCTGCTAATTGACGAAGTCTCAATTTTCCTTTGTAAATCAAGTCAGAGATTTTTTCCACATAAGTTTTTAATTTTTTATTTGGTTTATTTGGTAAAAATATCCATTCCAATATAATATCTTCCCTCTGCATTAATATTCCAGTAGGAGAACGCCTAGAAGGTAAAATAACCAAAATGCAATCCATCTTTGGATCAATACGATCCACGTGTCCTTCATGCACTTTCTTTTCTACCAAGGCTAATTCTTTCTCAGCTTCAGGTGATAATTCTCTTGGACTATTTAAGTCCTTGTCACCTTCTAAGGTTTTGAACAAATTAGTCAGTTCATCATTTTTACCCCAACAATAGTTCGTAGATGAGAAATATCTCCAAATAATCTTTGAAAGTCATTAAGAGTCTGTAGTCTATCTCTCCTAATTTGCACCTTTTGGGGTCTAATTTTTTGTAGCTCTATTTTATATCCTAAATAATTAATAGAATCTCCTCTTTGTATCTTTTCAGGAGCAATTTGTAATCCCCAGCAAGGCAAAATTTTCTTTACTTCTTCAAACATTATTTCTAAAGTATCTGCATTTGAGTCAGCTAGTAAAATATCGTCCATATAATGATAAATTATAGATTTAGGAAATTTTTTACGTATCACTTCCAATGGCTATTGTACAAAATATTGGCACAGAGTTGGGCTATTCAACATTCCCTGAGGAGGACCCTCCATTGAAATCTTTTAACCGGTTGAGAATTATTATAAGTAGGACTGTAAAAGCAAATCTTTCTCTGTCTTTTTCTTGTAAGGGTATTGAAAAGAAACAGTCTTTTAAATCAACAACTATGAGAGGCCATCCTTTTGGTAACAGAGTAGGCAAAGGCATCCCAGATTGTAGAGAGCCCATTGGCTGAATTACTTTGTTAATTGGTCTAAGGTCTGTTACCATTCTCCATTTACCAGATTTCTTTTTAATAACAAATACAGGAGAATTCCAAGGGCTGGTTGATTCTTCAATATGCTGAGCATTTAACTGTTCTTCTACCAGCTCTTCTAAAG
>NW_023504352.1:0-9128 GCF_004664715.2 Peromyscus leucopus
TTAGAAGAATGCATGTATTTCCTGTTTCTTAGTTTCCTATAAACTTCTATTTAGGATCATTTTTACTGATCTTAAAGAATCTGAAATTTAGATTTCCTCCTGTCTGCCTGAAAGGTCTTTATTTTTCCATGCTTGAAGGATATTTTTGCTACAGAACTCTAGGTTAGCACTTATCTCTTGGAATACATTCTAGATTGATTGTTGCTTTATGTCAACTCATTCTCCTTTTTTTTCCCCCAATTTTTTTATTTTTTTCGAGACAAGGTTTCCCTATGTAGCCCTGACTGTTCTGGAACTTGCTCTGTAGACCAGGCTGGCCTCAAACTCACAGAGATCCTCCCACTTCTGCTTTCTGGTTGCTGGGATTAAAGGCATGCATCACCACACCTGGCTGGCACCATGGCTCTAATATTTCCTTTTAAAATAATTTTATCATATTCCTTTTAAGGAGGGAAAACTTTTTAACTCTGTCTTCTGCTTTATTAGTCTGATTAGGCTCTGGGCTTCATGAATGGATGGATCAGTTCTTATCAGTCCCACACATTTGTCAGCCAAAGGGCCTTCAAATACCGCCTTTACTGCAGTATTCTCTTTGGTCCTTAATAAGATTCAGCATTGGTAGGTGAAGATCTTCCTGCCCCTTGTGTGCCCTGCCTCCTCTTACTGTGTCTTAAAGGCTTTATTCTGGACGGTTTTATCCTCAGAGTTACTCCTTTTTCACCGATATCTCACTGATATTTGGTTACTTTTCCAGCAAGTGCTTAATTTAGGTTATTTTACAGTCCCAATTTTTTTCAAATCTGTGTGATTTTTTTTTTTGTAGTTTGCAGTTCCATGCAGTACACACACACACACACAGACACACACACACACACACACACACACACACACACACTTGACTGCTCACCTCCTGAGTATAGTAACTAGGAAATTATAATCTGTTAACTCCGATGTTTGTAAATCTCTGTGGATCTGTGGGAGAAATAATTGGTTGTATGAGATAATGTTAACATTTTTGTGAAGATTTTTATTTGGTATTATCAAGCATCTAGGGCTATAAAACTACCTTAGTCAAATGTCACATTGTTAACTGCTGGACTGTCTGCATGACTGACTTACGTGTGGCCAGAGTTCATGGTTTCTGTTATGATTTGAGTGTGGGGAGTGTCCTCCAAAGGTCCATGTGTTAAGGGCTTGGTCCCCAAGGTGGCAGTGTTAGGAGGTCTAATGTGACATGTTTGGTATTGGTGTTGTCCCCTCTAAGGCCACCTCTTTTTGGGTCGTGAGATGAGCTGCTTGCTTTGACAGTACAGCCACTGTCCGTCCACTCACCAGAGTCTCAAAGCGGTGGGGCCCCTGGGTTTTGTGGAATCTCTGTGTGTTTCAGGGTGTCTCTCAGGTGTTTGGTTGGAATGGCAAACACGATGTGCTCTCCCAGTCCTTTATTAGTCGTCAGGTGGAGGGCCCTTGAGAACCTCAGCCGAAAGCCACCTTTGTCCGGGACTCTGCTTGGCCCCCAGTCTGGAAGGACGGACAGCATTAAATGTTTATTCTTTTCTTTATAATCTTACAAAAGCAAAAGTGGAGATCACTTTTCTGAGTTCCAATCTCTAGTGGGTTGGAACTGTTTATTTCTCATTTTGTTGATAGTTATTTAATGCTTTTAAGAAGATTACTTTAATATCTCACTTTTAAAATTATTTTCACTGTGTAGTTTTGGTGCCTGTCCTGGATCTCGCTCTGTAGACCAGGCTAGCCTCGAACTCATAGAGATTGCCTGGCTCTGTTTCCCAAGTGACCCTGTCTGGAAAAAACAAACAGAACAAAACAAAACAAAAAACACTGAGATTATTTTCAGAGGGCTAGTTGATCTGAACTGTTGGATGTACCGTTTCTACAACTAGCAGTCCAGACATTTGACATCGTGTGCAAAGGAGACAACCCTGGCTTCGTGTGTTACTAATTTCTTTGTGTTCATGCCTCTCTGTGGCATAAATGAGAGACCCGGGAAACATCAAAATTAACATGTGGTTGTTTTGTTTGTTTTCCACACCATGTCTCTGTATAGCCCTGGCTGCCTCTCACTCATAGAGATCCACCTGCCTCTGGGATTAGAGGCCTGAGCCACACCCTCCCTGCTCTAAGATGTGTTTTTTGCTGGGCTAGTTCCTGTGGCCTGTGCGGTGCCCCAAGGAAGGGAGGCAGGATATTGTATTTGGCTGTACATCTTTGGAGCAGAAGTTGTCCGTTTAACCTGGTGGGACATGATGTGAGCATTGTAAAGTTTGGAAAGGACATGAGCCGAGTTGACAAGGGTCTGCAAACAAATTGTCCTGTAGTATTTTTATTCTCAGTAATTAATGTGAGAACTCTTATGCTGGGCAGATGTTGTGATTTTTTAAATTACATGTATTTATCTTGGGGTGTGAGTGTACATCTTTGTCACAATGTTTATATGGCGGTTCAAGGACCGTTAGGGCATCAGTTAGTTCTCTCTTCCCACCGTGCGTGTCCCTGGGATCGAACTCAAGTTGTCATGCTTGGATGTAAGCACCTTTGCCCACTGAGGCATCTTGGCAGCCCGGGGCTTGTGAATTTTTTTTTCAAGGATAAAAAAGACGTTTATACATCTATAAAAATGCATAATTTGTATCTGAATTCTGTATTTAGTTAATTAAAATTTAATTTAGAAATTCTAGGCTTTGTTGGTGGGCAGTCTTCCGTGTTTAAAGATTGTGTTGGAAATGTAGAATAACCTTATATTTTATAGTTATTTGACTTGATAGTCATTACAACGGTTAGCGTGAGATGTCATCCATCTCTGCAATTAAATTGATGCATCAAAAAATACAGAAGCAGCCCTCTTGGAAGGAAACTTAGGATTTCTGAATTTTGCTGCATTCTGTTTCTTCTCTGCCAAGTGAATATACTAACTTAAGATCCGTGTGGGTTATGGTGCCTTTGCTTCCCGCTTGTTTCCGATTTGCTCACTTGCCTTCAGAACACTAGGTGATAACGTAAGACAGAGTTTTAGAGTCAGAAGAGACTGCGTGCATGGAATTGCTCTTGTGTTCTGCCGTCTTCCCCATCTATTAAAGCCGTGTGAAATGAGAAATGCCTTTGTCACTGTTTCCTGAAGGGCTTTCCTGCCCGGTACTACTTCCTAGGCATGGCTGAGAAGGATGTCTTTAAGATCTGTTCAATGGCAGTGCACCTTGATGGCTTACGCCTTGGTTGCCCGTGCACTTAATTTTAGACTTCATGAATTGATATGAGTGTACTGAATTTCTTTTTTTTTTTTCTTTTCTGTTTTTTTTTTTTTTTTTTTTTTTTGAGACAGGGTTTCTCTGTGTAGTTTTGGTGCCTGTCTTGGATCTCACTGTGTAGACCAGGCTGGCCTCAAATTCACAGAGATCCTCCTGGCTCTGCCTCCCGAGTGCTGGGATTAAGGGCGTGCGCCACCACCGCCTGGCTTGTATTTCTTAAAGCTACCTGACTGAATTCAGGTATGAATCAGTCCCAGCCTTCAGGCTTGGCAGCTGTTAATTTCCATGCCATTTCTGGGCCTGGCCTGTCACACAGGTTGAATATTATCCAAAATGCTTGAGACTAAAAGTATTTTGGATTTTTGTCTTTCCTGGATTTTACAGTATTTGTATATGCATTGTTTGAGGATGGGATCCAAGTCAAAACATGAATTAGTTTATATTTCTCATATACCTCAAGGTGTGTATTTGTATATACACATATATTCTCTTGATTGTGCTGGGACCAGACCCAGGGCCTACTACCATGTTAAGCACACACTGAGCTGTGTATTTTGTATACCAATACATCTTTTTTTTTTATTTTGACTGTGGCCTGCTACATGAGACTGAGTGTTAATTTCCCGGGTCATGTTGGCATTTAAAAAGTACTGGATTTATGGAAAGTTGAATTTGTGGTTTTCAGATTAGTGTTCAACTTGTGTATTTCCTGAAGATTTTTACTTAATAGTAACCTCAGCAAAGCAGCAATTATGTTAGATTACGTACCTCAGACAAGGGGCAAATGATACTGTTATGCTATCATAGCATTTAATATATTTAATTAGTGATCATACTATCTTATTTTCAAACTCTTGTCATGCTTGACTGACAAGGATAATGCTCAATTTTCCTGTTATATTCTTTTGTATACATTGGAGTGTGGTTTAATTAACTCTGTGACATTATTAACCCTATGACATTCTACCCACCTCATTCTTTTAATTTCTTCTGTCTTTGCTATAGTTTCATTTCAGAAAAACCCTTGATATATTTTATATTCCACTTGTCTTTCAGTAGTTTACTTCAAACCCATTTCTCCTGTGTCTTCTCTAACATTAATTTACACATTGACAGCACTTAAGAATATATGCTGGGCGGTGGTGGCGCACGCCTTTAATCCCAGCACTCGGGAGGCAGAGCCAGGCGGATCTCTGTGAGTTCGAGGCCAGCCTGGGCTACCAAGTGAGCTCCAGGAAAGGCGCAAAGCTACGCAGAGAAACCCTGTCTCGAAAAACCAAAAAAAAAAAAAAAAAAAAAAGAATATATTACCTATCCGTTAAAACAAACTTTAAGGATTGAAAAGTGTTGTAGTGGACAAAAATCTTAAAAATTGTTACTATTTAAATAGTTTATTCATTTAATTATATGTGGATATGAATATATATGAACATATATATTATATATATATATTTGAGTATATATAATTTTACAGGAGCCTGGAGTGGTCAGAAGAGGCATCAGATCCCCTGATTAGAACAGAATTAGGTCTTTGACAGAAAGTTATATCCCAATGTAGTCAACAACTTGTTCACTAAATATTATAAGGATGTTGAGGACTGAACTTGAACCATGAAAAGAATAGCTTTCCACCTACTGTAACTAGTGTTCAGCATCGCTTTTTTTGCTTGTTTGTTTTTCAAGTCAGGGTTTCTCTGTGTTACAGCTCTGGCTGTCCTGGAACTTGATTTGTAGACCAGGCTGGCCCCCAACTTACAGAGATCCTCCTGCCTCTGCCTCCTGAGTGCTGGGATTAAAGGCGTGCGCTGCAACCGCTGCCACCGCCGCCGCCCAACATCTGTTTCACTTTTATTGAGTTGCAAGTTAAAATGTTTTATTTGTCTTATACTGGCTGTTAAAGGCCCTATGGTTCTGGTAGCAAAGGCTTCCAGTTTATTACATTGAGTATTTTATTCAATTTAATTCTAGTAGATGTATAGCCACTGTCATTTTAATTGAAATTAAGCACCCACCATTGGTATAAGAAAAATCTTTTGATGATAAATAAATATATACTTATATTATGAGAATTAATTGCCTTTGGTTCTCAGAAAAAGGAAACCTGAACTCAAATTTGACAGCTCTCTTACGTTACAGGAATTCTGTCACTGGTCCGCTTGCCAGTTGAATTGAAAGGAGTGGTTCAGTCTAAAGGGCAGAGTTTGTATCGGGGAGTATGTGACCCAAATAAAAGATGGGCTGTGGGATGCGCCCTCTCTTGGAAGGTGGCCGAACAGGCAGTGAGATGGGCGCAAGTACACACAAATAAAGCAAACAAACAAACAAACAAATAAATAAATAAATAAAATGCCAGATATGGTGGCATACACTTTTAATCCCAGCACTCAGGAGGCAGAGGCAGGTAGATCTCCATGAGTTCAAGGGCAGCCTGGTCTATGTGGTGAGTTTCAGTATATCCAGGACCCACATAATGAGACCCTGTCTCAAAAATAAAAACAAAAAAGTGTTAAGATGGGAGGAGAATAAGTATCTCCTGTTGCTGGCTTCAAAGTTGGAGAGGAGAGATCAATAGCAAGTGTTATGCCTGCGTCATGAGCCCCCCAGAGACCACCAGGAGCCTGAGTTCATAAACAAAAGCAAAGAGCCTTTATTGCGAGCTCGAGCTTGGGCTCTCTGTCTGTTCCAACACAGCGGTTGGATCAAGGAGAGCCCTGAACTCAGTTATGGCAGGGTTTTTAAAGAGTAAAGGATTCGAGGTAGGGGAATTCTGGATTCAGATGGGGGTTGAACTCCCGATTGGGCAGGAGTGGGGCTCAGAAGTCTTGTCAATCAGGGATTGGTACTGGCATTGCTGCAAGGAAATTAGCAACAATGTTAATAATAAAGGAAATTATATACAAGTGATGTGAGCTCTCCTTAATGTTCTGGAGCATCTAGTACTTGTTTGTCTCAATCCTGATTGGTCCCCTGTAGGGCACAGTTTGTGGCTTTTCCTGGTTACTGTAATGGTGAGGCCTAGTCCCAGTGTTGTTAGTCTACAGCCTGTCATGGCTACACTGATGTTAAGTTAGGCCTCTTCACAAGGAGTATGTGTAGGGAAAAGGTGCTGGCTAAAGAAACCCACCCTGACCCTGGAGCCCAGAACCAGGGAAAGATGGCTCAGATCAGGGCAGAAAGAAACAGTTTGGCTCAGTCAGATCAGAGCCATCTCTGCCCCTGGACAACTGACTTGTGTAACCAACCAATCACAGAGCAGGACAGTAGAACCCTGGGCCCCAGGTTAAGCCCTGGTTGACTCCACCCCTAAGATTTCCTATGTAAACTGACATGCCTGGTCAGTTAGAAAAAAGGCTGCTCTCTCCACTCTGGTAGAGGCAGCTAGTTCTCCTGGACTCCTCCTTGCCAAATAAATCTTTTTTTTTAGACTTATTTATTTATTATATGTGTACAGTATCCTGCCTGCATACCAGAAGAGGGCAGCAGATCCCATTATAGATGGTTGTGAGCCACCATGTGGTTGCTGGGAATTGAACTCAGGACTCTTGGAAGAGCACCCAGTGCTCTTAACCTCTGAGCCATCCCTCCAGCTCCCAAATAAATCTCTTTCTCGAAAGAGCTTTGCCTGTGAAGATCTTCATTCACTGGCATAGAGAAGATCCTTGCTGAGACGTCCCTCAGTGGACAAAACAAAGGAAGAGTGGAAAGAGCAGAGCAAGGAGGAGCTGAAGAGAAGATCTTTGCTGAGTCCCTCAGTGGACAGATCAAGAGAGAGCCTAAAAGTAACACTTTTCTCCTGAGCAGGAGGAGATTGCTACATTTCTGCAGGGGGTTTCCCTTTGTGCAGAGTGAAGCAAAGGAAGCAGCTCTCCCAGAGAGGGGCAGGATTCCTATATACTGCGTGGAGACCATCCCCCAATCACACCAGGTATACCTTGACTTCCCAGAACAGTGAAGATACCCTTCCCTGCTGAAGCAGTTCCAGGCCTGACTCTCCCAAGAAGTCAGAAAAATTTCCCTTCCTGGGTTAGGCTGCTTCTTTGCAGTTCCAGCCATCAGAGCTGTGCTAAGCAGCTCCAGGTGTTGCCTGCCTCCCCAGGTAGTCAGGACACCTTTCCCCAGAGTTGTTGCAACCAATTTATTTACATTGCTGGTACCAAAACCCAGGACTAAACCCACCGAATTGCAACCAGTTTACTTACAGTGTGTGCATTCTCTGAAAGCTTTGAACTGTCTGCAGCTACTGTCCAGAAAGGAACAGGGTTCTAACAATGACTCCAGTGAACAAGAAGAGGAATTTTCCCCTAGAGCATCAAGAAAGTAACACAGTGCTGCCAGCCTTTTGTATTCAGCCCTCTGAGACCCATTGCCCCAGATTTCTGACTTCTGCAACAAGGAAATGAAATGAACAAACACTTAAGCCACTAAGTCTATGGTTTTTATTATGACAGCAAAACATGAAATAAAAAAAAAGTAAGATACCGTGTCCCTCAAGCTCTACCTGATTCTTATCCTGACCTAGAGATGGTTCCAGGAAACGACCAAGTTGGAAATAAAACACAAGCCAGTGTTCCTCTCTTTTCCTCTTTTTCCAGGAGAGGAACATGGAAAGTACACAGCAGAATGTATACTGTACAAGATATTCTTTCTTCATGACTGCAACAAAATCCTGATGCAGAAAGCTTACCATGAAGAAAGCTTTTGGCTCACAGTTTCTGAGGGTTCCATGGCTGCTGGACTCCATGAACTTGGGAAGAACATCAAGAAGCAGAGGGAGGAGACACAGACCAGGAAGAAGTGTAACCCTCAAGGCATGCCCCCAAGCACCCTACTTCTGCCAGCCAGGTTCCACTTCCGAAAGTTCCACAGCTTCCCACAGCAGCACTGCCAGTCGGGGAGTGCCTATTCATTCACATTTCCTACAGAAACAAGACAAGTAGACTCAGAGAGAAAGCCTGTCTCAAAAACAGAGGAGGAGGAGGGGGAGGGGGAGGAGGAGTCAAATTCAACCCTTATCTACAGAGGGAAGATGTTACATAAACAGGTACTGCTTGCACTAGCTGAGCCTGGTGGACTCCATTCACAGCATGGAACGTACAGAGCACTCACTTCCACACATGTGCACACAGTCATGTCACGTAAATGAGACCATTCAGGATGTATGCTTATGTGTTTACTTACACAAGGACACTCAACAGCCCAACATATGTGAGAAAAGTAAAGGCAAAACCTCCACCTCCGAAGAGCATTCTCCTCATAGTTGAAGACAAAACTCATTCTTCACATTAGCACAAAAACCTCCCTCTAATCCTTTGTGAGAGCCAAAGTTACGTTTTAAGTTTTAGTTACTGTGCCTAAGAGAGCCATGAAACAAAAATGCCTCCGTGCAGATCAACTCATCTAGGTAAAGAAGGTAGGATAGTGTTTGATTTCAGAAAATGACGATATAGGCTATATATATTCACGTGTCTGATTGAGACACGTTTGCTTGCTCCCTTGATTTAGAAAGATCTTATGATCCCATTTGCCATTTGTTTGCTCTGCAAACCTATACAGCTAAAAGCTTTGAGTGCACAGAATGTGGTATCAGAATGCCAACCTTTTGAATTCTAAATAAGTAGGACTTTTACATTTGTGGTATTCATTGATTACATTCGCAGTATTCATTCAGTAACTACATTTATGATATGATTTATTATTCATATTATGTCCTGATACTAGTGTTTATTTGTGGGACTTTTCCATCACACAAAATAGAAACTCTGTACTTAAGAAATCATTGCTCTATATTCCTTTCTTCTTCATCTTGAGATAATATCTAATCTTTCTGTCTCTATGAATTTGTATATTCTACATATTTCATGT
>NW_023504353.1:0-21772 GCF_004664715.2 Peromyscus leucopus
AGCTGGAGCTACAGGCAGTTGTGAGCTGCCCTGCCCAGGAACTGGGAACCACACTCAGGTCCCCTGGGAGGGCAGCTGTGCCTCTTAGCCACTGAGCATCTCTAGAGCACTCTGCTTGGCATTTATTGTTTGGTGCTAGTAATGGAGTCTACGACCTAATGTGTGCGAAGCAAGTGCTCAGTCTTCGTTATTTTTAAAATTTTAATTGCATATTATTTCGATATTCTGTGTGAATGAACACAGCACACGTGTGGAGGTCAGAGGTCAGCTTGCAGGAGTCAGTTCCCCTCCCCGTGTGGGTCCTGGGGACTGAACTCGGGTCACAGGCCTGGTGCAGGTACCTTAATTACTGAGCGTCTTGCCAACTCTTTATAGTTTAATTTTGAGACACGGGGTGTTTATTCTACAACTTCATAGAGTCTGAATGCTGTCATAATAGTTCGATAGACATTGCTACTTCGCTGGTACTCTACTTCAACTGCACTCCTAAGAGCTTGGCTTGCCTGGTGTTTGGCTGTGATCTCTGCATCTGTTTCCATAGGTGTACTAGAAAAAGTCTCTATCATGACCACTAGGGGTATTCCGCAATTCGTGATACTCGGAGTAGGTCAGTTCAGGCACCATCCATGAAAATTTGCAGGCAAAATGGATGGAGACTAGAAAGTATATTCTGCGTGAGGTAATCCAGACTCAAGAAGGACAAGCATAACTATTTATTCACGTCATAATGGATAACTAGATGTAAAGTAAAGGATAACCCAGGCTACACCCAAGCTCCAGAATAAAGCTGTTAACAAGGAAAACCGCTAAGAGAGATGCAACTTGGATTGCAGGGACAGGGGAAATAGTTGAGATTCCATGAGTAAACTGAGTGTAGGTGGGAAAGTGAGAGTTAGGGGGTAGGGGATGAGAAACATAAGGGAATGCGATCGACTCGCTAGAAGGAACAGGGACAGATGTTATCCGCCGGTGACCTGCTGTAAGGAGCAAGGAAGAGAGGAGTATCTCAGTATATATGGAGACATCAAGGGGAAGAGGGAAACGAGAGGAGAAGCGAGAAGAGGGTAAACAAAGCTGACCACACTTTGGACTACTGGTAACTGTTACTAAGGAAAACATTTAAGTTGGTGGTGGCCTAGGCGAGGGAGAGTGAGTGCTATTACATCAATGGAGAGGCATGGCAGATGTAAAGTTTGACGAGTGGTCCCAGACAGGGGATCTGAGGAATTGAGGGGAGCATCTTGGATGCTGAAGGCGGAAGGGGAAGTTTGGCTGAACTAGAGTGAGCTGAGGAGGGCAGAATGCGAGAAAGTCTGTTCCCAGTGACACACTCCCTCCGAACAAAGCTACAGGGGCTTACTTCAGTAGGAGGCCAATCCTAATCATATGCGGATTGTTCCCTATGACGTAATGGGAACCAATTAAGGAGGAGCTATAGCAATATGTAAGATAATGTAGTGACATATGAGTAAAGGCACATAGCTTACTCGCGTGTGTAAAATTTATTGTACATTAGATCTTATACAGTTCTAAAAACGGTGGATATTGGTTCTATTGTCCAGGTATCATGAAAATAAAATAAACATATGAGGGTGTGGGGGGGTGAAGGCAGGTGCTGTGGCTGAAGTCCTCCTTGCCTGGGCACCATTAACTTGGTTTTTGGTGACTCCAATTGCTCTACTAGGTCAATAACTAACTCCGTTTTTAAAAGAGAGAGGAAAGGCCTGGCGGGTGTGCCCTCCGTGGTAAGTGGAATGGTCCGTAGTTTTCAAGTGAGGGCGTGGGACGTAATGGGCTCAAGGGGTTGCGGTGCCGCCTAGAAACCGCCCACTGAGGGTCGAGAGCCCTGAGCTCAAAGAAGCCCCATGTCTGAGCTACTCCCATTGTTCCATCAGACACACATTTGAGAGGGTGTCCACGTCCTCTCACGAGACCCCGCTGAGCCCTAGGAGCCAACAACGATCTATTCCGAAGAATTCCGAGACTGGTGGGACCACAGTGCGGGCGGCCGGGTGAAGACTGAGGCACGTGAGGGCAAACCGTGCGAACTGGCGAAGAGGCATCAGCTCCTGATTAGTGTAAGGCTTCGGGGAGGAAAGGAAGGAGCTGGCCATAGCAGTGTGGGTGCGGGACGGCAGCAGGACGAGGGAACAGCAGGGAAGGCCTCAGCCGTGGCGGTGGTGGTCTGGCTGGGACGGCTATGCGAGGGCCTTCTTTGGGGGGGGGCTCACCTTCATCATCAGCACGATGGTGTTGAGAGCGATCATGGCATGATGGTGTAACTCGAAGGGTGGGACAAGCACCACGACACTGCCACATGCGGTACTGGATAGCTCTGCTTGTTTCTGGGGCATGTGCTGGTCATGCGCTTGGCGCTGATGGGCGAAGTAAGATGCAGGCCCTCTGTGGGAAACTGCCAGCGCATGAGAAGGCCGACAGCAGGAAAGCGAGGCTGCTCACAACCTGTCCAGTGCAGCTGCCAGAATCCCTGGTTCCGCTGGCCCCAGATGGCTTGCCTCACAAAGACTATAGTTCTGTTTGCTATGGAATTGGGGAGCCACCACACTGCTGCCCCCTTCTCCTGGGCTTCCTGCCAAGCTGTTCTAGCGCACAGTTTGTGAAGGAGGAAACCACTCAGAGGAGTTGGGCTTGAGGTGCACCGAGAAAAGCTGTGATGAAGTTTAGACGCAGACCTGCCTTCGGTCCTTTTTATTTCTCTCTCCTGCCCCTCTTTCTCCTACCTCTCTCTCCCCTCTCCCAGGATTCATCGTAGCTCAGCCTGTTCGCTGCCTATGTAATCAAGATGACCTCCTGTGGTGGCCAGGATCGACCTCAGAGCTCCAGAACTCTAAGTAAGCGACTCGACTGCCTGAGCTACATCTGGTGCCATGTCTCTCCTTTTGGGACGGGATTCACTCTGTGGCCAGTGCTTGCTTAAAAATAGGTTCTCTCAGCTTACACTTCTGAGTGCTTTGGGCTGACAGGTCTGCCACATGGCAGTACACTATTCTTTTTGGGTCCTTGCTTTCCTTGTGTTGAGGGAGGCTGTGGACACACAAGAGGATGGCATTTGTCTGAGTTGCTGTACGAGGCATTGAAGGGTGGGAATACATGGACTACAAAGGCTGGCAGAGCTAAAGCCACAGGGACTGCTGGAGCAGAATCACGAGTAATTCCGTTTTACTTACCAGTATAAAGTCTCCATTGGACATCAGGTCGCTTAGTAGAACACGTACAAGAGGGGCAAGCATTCTGAGAGGACTGAGGGTATGTGATGACATGTGATCTTTTTTAATATTGTTAGTTTTTTTATTGATATTCATGGTGGGTGACCATATGGATAATAGCTACTCGGGGGAAATAGGTTGTACTACATGGAAGTAGAGAGTAAGTGAGAAAAGGAAAGAAGACGGTAGTAGGGGTCCATACATACACGGACCTGGTATCTTTAGTTCAAGACAACAGGGGCCTATGTCTTTTAAGAATTCATCGTGAGATATTAACTTGTGGTTAACTTGGGAAGGTAATGCTAGACTGAGATTGCAGCGTTCCCTCCTATGAGAGGACATAGCAAGTACAATATGTTTTATTAGACTATATGAGACACATCTTTCGCATCACTCGTGGAGTATGTGAGGAGTAAGACACTAAAATTAAGAGACATGAGCACACTATGCATACGTAAAGGGACTAAGACAGAAGGGACTTCGGCTTTGCTTTTTTCTATATATATTGGTATATTTTGTGTGAGAAGTAGCACTGTAGTAATAGGCTGAGAATTGTTAATCGGAAGGCACTTCTGCAAGGGGATAACAATTATGGTCAAGCTGAGACTCCAGATCAACGTATGCTTGGATGGTGCATCTATCAACCTTTTAGCACACCAAAACACACAAGACTTGTATAAATTGTTTCACAGAAGATGAAGTTAAAATCTACTATAAGTGTCAGTCTTGGTTTATAGTTTCTATTGCGGTGATAAAGCAACTTGGGGGGAAAGGGTTTATTCTTAAGTTTATAAGTTAATCTCTACAGGGAAGCAAGGAAGGAAAGCCAGGTTCAACAACCTGAAGGCAGGGATCTGGAGCCGAGGCCATGACACGGAAACTAGCCCACCAGTTCAAACTCATAGAGGCGTGAGTTTATATACCATGCACAGGGTTGAGCGTTGCAGTAAGACCAAAGCTATACCCTCACTAAATGAACCTCAAAACGCAAGAAGCCACCAGGCCAGACGCCTCCCCACCATGTACTTAAGTCTCCATCATAACAATAGCGTATGGAATGCGGCCCTAGGCACATCAGTCACAGTGCGTAGAGTTGATCAGAAAGTGTCCACGACTAGGAGCGGGTGTGCTTACAAGCCATGAGTTAGATAGGAGTGCAGGTTTTCTCATAGTGTAGATCTCTCGGCCCTCTGTCTTCACAATGACTCTACGCCGGATTGCCTGTCAGAATATGAGCATAAGAGAGAGGCTAGTCAGTCACGGCATAATGGCAGCAAGGGTGCCAGCTGAGAGTCTTCTCATCTTGCATAAGGGTATATGGCAGGATTTACACTCACTAGCGTTACACGGAAGGAACCCACCTGTAGCCTCCACGATAGATAATGCTAACGGGGTCATGAGAAAATAATACGCACCCACCCGCAGCACCACAAAAGACACAAGGAATATACCCGTAAAGTGAGAGAATAAACGTCCACCAGTTCACAGATATTGCAGCACTAGCCCAGCCTTCCTTTCCCCGTACACAGGTCATGAAAATCTTTTACCTAAGCAAACATAGCGTCGAACAGAGGCACAAGCGCGAGACTCTCTTTATACTGCATTAGTGTATAGTCTGGTCAAGAAAGACTAGGCGTAAGGTCTCATACATCAGTGTTTCCTTGTATACTGTGGGTGTCCCCATTTTGGCATTACAATGAGAGAGAGATTACCATATACGACAACGGGCACTTGCTTGCTTAATTACAATGCACTACAAAAGCGAGTGTGTATAAGAGAAGGAGTTGGAGGAGTTTCAGTGGGAGTACTGAGACCAACTGCTCCACTAACATACAGTCTCGCGTTCTAGCAGGTACTAATTAATAATTTTTATATCAATTGATTACAAACTCGGTTCTTTAGATATAAGACCCTTAGAAAATGAAGATGTTCGGTAATTAGGTTCTCGCTTATCAGAACTCTACGGAAAGAAGTCAACAGTGCCTTGTAGGCAAGAACGAGAACAGGGGCAGACAAGGTTGAGGTGATACATGGAGAGCGATGTGGAGAACACAGAGGCGTATTCAGGTGTGCTCATGAATGTTTGTCTAGATGCAGGAGCGATCGACACTCAGGCCCCAGCGGGTCCATGAGCATGCTCAACGTCGCTTGCCTAGGTGACGAGGGACACCTCTGGAATCTCAGTTGAACCTGAATTTTACTTTTGCGCGATATTAATGTATGAATGTTCACAGCTGACCGGACATATACATGAGTGTTTACTTTAACACACCCTCCTCCTTTGCAAAGAATGCATGCCCCTAGCTCAACTTAGCCACTATAGAGGACCAACCACGACTGCTTCCAAGTGCGACCTTACAGAATAGTGCATGCACGTCCTGACGGAAAGTGAAGGATCCTTAAACTGCACTACTGAAGTTCTGAGCTTAGAGAAGAGTTATCTTACTTGTTTTACCTGGGAGGAAGATAGGAATTAGCATGAAGGTCTGCTGAAGCGGAGGACCTGTCCCAAGGTCTAACTCAAAGCTGTGGCCCACATGCACAGTAACACATAAACTCGCCCAAGAAATTGCTCAAACCGTACAATAACGGACAACTGTCATGGTTAGGGGTGCCATTAACTAGAATCTGAACTAATGCCACAAAGTACTGTAGACTTCTGAGCTCTAGAGACATCTGTAGTATAGGTGTCTGGAGAAGCGTCGTTTTTGTCATTAATAGATGGCCGCACATGTCTGATAGCTCTCCTCATGAAGCCAGTACACTCTTACAGGAATTAATGTGGAAGTCTATGTACGAGTAATGCCAAAAGTGGCAATTCTCCCACTGACCAGACTATCGAGAGTTGCAGGGTATGAGACGACTGAAGTGATGTAGGTGAGTTCATTGACTATCAGCTGACTCAAACACCATGCCACATATGTTCCTTATAGCTCCACTGTCTAGAATACAGGAAGGTATCTATCGTGTCATTGAGCAGATATGGGGGAAGGCTGACATGGGTGGCAACGACGAGTAAACACACTACTCTGGCTGTGCGGATTGCTCCTCTTCTTTGTCTCTACACTTATGCGGGTGTTCTTATATGACGCAAAAGATCTAACACCTCTTGATCTAACGCTATAGTTTAAGAGATTTTACTGTTGATGTGGGTGTGTGTGTGGTGTGTGTGTGTGGTAGTGATGTGGTGTAGAGTCACCGCCAGATATAAATGCTCACATACAAGCTGTAACTGAGGAAATAATTAAACCTGTGCTAACATACACTCAACACAGACAATCAGCACACGGACTAGCACAGAGCCACTACTGGTATAGAAAGAGAAAGTGGTCTAGGGATACACCATGGAGTGAGCTCAGGTTAGGAAAAGCCGCTGCTGCGATTATTCAGGTTTTGTGTTTGCTCGCTGTGCCCTAAGCAATCCAGCATGCGAGACAACTCTTGATAATCTACATTCAATTGAGCTCGAGTTGAGACTGCTTAGTTTAACGCTGAATATTCTAATAGTGCGAGCATTCTCTACTAGTATCGCACCTAGGGATTTGTATAAGCTTGCGAGACACAGGTTATTATCAAGGGTTCCTCTTACAGGAGGCCATCTCTCTTATTCACAAAACTTAACTTGACATTTGTCCAACATGGTCAGCTATTCAGTCATAAGATTGGAGATTAACGGAGAATACCTTCTCAATTATTAAGCTCCTATCCATGAATCGTGTTAGCTAGAGGAGGTGGATACACAGAGTAGAACAAGGCCATCTCCCTTAGAGAGCCACTAATTACCCCTGACTAGGCTTGTTCGATGATAATTAGTGTTAGTTAAATTGGGGGTATCATGGTGTCTGCTCTTCCCAAGAAAGCGCGTATGCGTACGTTGTTTAGCTTTCTCAGAGGTATGAAATCGTGATTCCCGTGAGGATCGTACATTAGTTTTAGTATTGTATGTTGTCCTGTCATATCAAAGATTCTTGTTGGTAATAACGAGTTCAATACTAGTTTGTAAATCTTTGAAAGCGAAATAAAACTCCATTAAATATCCTAGTAAATCACCTGTTCTCGAACAAGTGAGATCGACCTAAAGCTAGAACCCGTGGCACCTTCATTTCCTCTAACATCAAATCGCAATCCTCACATTGTGAGAGTAGAGTGGAACCATTGATAGAGCTGAATTCTATTTAAAGATTGGCTTGCATAGCTCTAACAGGTATAAGCAGAAGTAAGGCCGTAGTCGGGTAGGTATGTGCATACCATGGTGTGGAATATCTGTATAGTATCATGTGCTAATAGGCTTCATTGCACAGAACGAAGAATCCTTAGTTATCCAACTCTTATGCCGTTGGATTTTACTCTAGGTGCTATGCCATATTGGGATATTATCAAAATGTTTCTAACAGCTAAGCAATCCTCTGCATAACATTATCCACGATGACTGAGAGATACACCTAAGTGGTTAAATGCACTTGTACTGATGGATTGTCTCGTCAGATATGTCTTTCATTAGCCAACATCTTGATAGATTGCCAAAGTCTAGAAGAGTGAGTTCTCTTCGACCAGTATCATGAGTTCTCTCCATTTGTGTAAATCATGTACCCAATCTGAAGTGTGATATCTGGTATCAACATGCATATTCTTCACAACACCTATAGCTCAGCGCGAAATAATAAAATCTACTCAATACCCATTAATCAACTTAATAATTCGATAATGGTATAAGTATTTTTCGCTAGAGAATAATTGAGAGGATGGCCAAAGTAGGCTAGTATGCGATAGTATAGGGACATTAGAGGATAACTTCTCGCCAGATATTAAACCACATCTCTATCATTTTAGAGGTGCTTGCTTCATACCAAGGCTATCACCGATCAGGTCGAGTATATCCGCAATGACGCACAGATCCTACGTTCTAAATAATGTTATAAAGACTATTGAGCTTAATCAGTGCATAAGTCGAGGCCAACTCTTACACTCTAACACTACTATTTTAAAACATGGCTAGGTCACAGTTCTTAGTGAAAATGCACGAGCTTGTTCTTTCTACTATATCCGAGCCATCCAGTTTAACAGTTGACATTCTTGTTAACATTAGATATGATTATTTCAGATAAGATTATGTTGGGTTATATAAGAGAGTCAGTTATTGTCTAAAGACCATTTTTAACCATTATATATGGATAGCTACAATCACGAGGACGCGGCACTCAGGCTAGTGTTCCGTTCTTAGAGCGATCGATAACTACTTCATCTCTCTCTCTTAAGGGCATTTAAGCAAACCAATTGAGCAATTAGGCCAGCTCACTTACACATGATTCTTGCAAATCATCTGGTCTGTGTGGGAGTCAGCTGTATACCAGAATGTTCAATATGACCTTTCATGGTTATTCGTGATTCCACCTTTCACTTGTTTAACGCACCTTATATGACAACTTCCTCTACTATATCCGCTCATCACCATACCTCCTACAGCATTACTCATACAATATCTCGCTATAATTACATGTTTCTTTAAATGACTATATTAGGCATCAGTCTACAAGAACTTTGTTAGCTTTTCAATTCACAAGATGTCTTTGAGCCAACACAGTTAGGACTTTGAGAGACATATTCATTATCGCTTTTAAAGTGGATAAACCATACACTGCGAAGTTCTCATTCGCAAAGAAACAACTCCACAAGTCTTCTGCACTCTCTGAACATAATATTAATATGAATGCTATTTACTGCTGACGTGATTAATCCTCGATTCAAAAAGCATTATTATACAGGACAATTTTGTATCAATGTAAAGTATCACTGAGAGAGCAAACTTCTCGTACCATTTTTCCAGAGCATATAGGACCCCACTATCGGTATATTGCAGTTATGCACCCATTGATATATCGAGACGCTTAATTCTACTCTCTCCTCGTATAGCGTCTACCACATGCTTCTCTTCAAATAGCAGCTCTTTATGCATTGAGCCTATAACGCGAGACTATGATAAAAAAGAACATGGGAATTGCGATGTCTCTCAGATTACTCACTCGAATCTCTGTCCTGAGGATGTCGATGGGCACTCTTTTTATCACTCATTCTGGCTATCTTCACGATCTCTCGCATAACCATACTCTTACTAACTTATATTTCTCTGAGAACCCTTGACTGCTCCTTGTGTCTAGTATCACTAAGGATACTTACATTAAAACAGTACTTACTCCCTTCTCAACACCTAGAGATAGCGAGAGGGTCATAAATACCAGCATTTGATTTATGTTTGTACTTTTAACTCCTCTATGTCATAGTTTATAAAGAATCGCATATAGAAACCCTATCAGAAAACTCATAAAACTACTCATCAAGCAGTCTGGATGCATCTGCGCCGAGTACAATGACCAGAAGATAACCAGACTGTGTAAGAAGTTCTTACATTCTGCTCCCCTCACTGAGGGCTCCGCACGTTTTAACACGATTAGCGGAGCTGTTACATTTCCTCTGTTATATCTTTGATAACATCTCTTTATCTACTTGTGACTCAAAGAGTTGGTTGTCTCTTGCCTCAAAGGTCTTCGTCGAATAACACACCCCACGTGGATGGGATATTATCACTTGACACCACACTCATGGTATCCAATACTCTCCTCAATCAGTTACAGACTCTTTGAACGCTCTTACTCGCCTGGTCTCAAAGACATACACCTCACGGGAGCTGAGCTCAGATCTGTGCATGAATGCAAGCTGAGAAACCCATCAATAAAACATGGACTCGTATTTTTTTCAAGCCTAGATTTAAATGTTTTTAAATTCCATATACCCTTTAAATATCACTTTTTCACAATATCTTGAGAGATGCTTCCTCTAGAAACACTCACTAGTAGTTAATCTAAATATATTGAGCCCTCTAGCAGTATCTCACTTCCAGTTATGTACTGATAGCTATAGTTGAGTCACCTGATTTCTGTTCTTATGGCTCGTCCTAGGTAAGCTTTGTGTGTTCTCCGCCTGCCGGTTCCGCTCTAACCTCTGCGATCTTCTCTGTCTGCTTTGTTCTCTGCTCAGTCCCTGCGGTCTGTGCTCCAAACTGTCTCTAACCACTTGTTCTGGCATCTGTGATGCTTTGCAGCCCTGCTCTCTTGGCTCCTCCCTGCAGCTCCCTTAAGCCTGCCTGGGCCTGTGTGACCCTCTCAGCCCCGCCGCTTCTGCTCTTGGCTCCCTCCTAGAGACTCCTCTTCCTACTGGGAGCAGCCTGCTCTGTCTCCCCCTCAGGCCTCTCCTCCCACCCGATTGCACTCCTTCTTGGACTTTATAGAAATTCCCTCCATTGGAGACTCAGATTTTATTACTATGGCTTTGTTACAGATCAATGCCCCAAAAATGGTACACTTGATTTCCAAACTCTCACAAATCCTATCATCTGCCACTGCGCCAACAAATGATCCCTAAATCTCTTACACCCAAACTTGCTCTGTTACACTTCCAAAGTCTCTTACCTCTAAGGCTCTACTTCCCACTCCTAAAAATCTTTGATCTCTACAACCACTGAGGAAATCAGTATGGCGGTTTCCAGAAAATTAGTAATCGAACTACCTCAAGACCCAGCCAAACCACTCTTGGGCATATACCCAAGGAACGCTGATTCATACAAGCTCAAGATACAAAGATACATGCTCAGCTATGTTCATAGCAGCACTATTTGTGATAGCCAGAACCTGGAAACAACCTAGAGGCCCGTCAACTGAAGAATGGATTAAGAAAATGTGGTACATATACACAATGGAGTACTACTCAGCAGAGAAAAACAATGAAAGCATGAAATTTGCAGGCAAATGGATGGAACTAGAAAATATCATCCTGAGTGAGGTAACCCAAACCCAGAAGGACAAACATGGTATGTACTCACTCATAAGTGGATACTAGATACAAAGCAAAGAACAATCAGACTGCAACCCACAGAACCATGGAGGCTACATAGCAGGGGGGACCCTAGGATGACTGTGGCTTATAATAAGTTTTAGTTTTACTCAATTACGAGCAAGCCTCAATGAAACATTTCACAATTAAGATAGAATTTATACTGTATCAAGCTGATAATAGAAAGGTGGATAAATTGATTAATTTGAAAAAGTAAAAAATAAAAAAAAAATAAAAAAGAAAAGAAAAATTTGAACTGTTTAAAAAGGCTCCAAACAAACATATCTTGCTGGAGTAAAAAAGGGGGAACTGGGGACTCATCTCTCCTCTCCACATTCCATTCTTTCCCTTGTTTTATATATTTTAAATTTTTTATCGGTGGATTCTGCTGGAGTATCCACTGCAGATAAGTACTGGAGGGCTCCTATTGCAAATCACCCTCTGGAACGAGGGATCTTTCTACTAACACTTGAAGGAGACCCGATCTGGTGTTGGTGTGGGCCCAGGGTTCTGTTTATGTCTTTCCTCAGGACAATGAGGTTCCTTTTTGGATTCTTGAGCACTGAATGCGCCCTGTGGCTGCTGCTGAAACCCAACATGACAGAGACATATTGGGCCTTAATGAAAAACTCTCCACTTCCGATGCCAATGGGGATTGAGGGCCCAATATGGCCAGCTTTGGCAAGCATTAACGTAAGCCAAGGAACTGTAGCCATGCTTTTGGATTCTCCAGAAGAGCTGCCAGGCTAAGTTGTGCTGGGATCAAGAAAAACGGGTCTTGGTGGTTCATGTTACTGGAGTAGTATCCATGCCAGTGGATGTCCACACAACCTAGAAGAGAATTTGACATTGCTGCTGCCGCTGTTGCTGTTATAGCAATGGTGCACACTGATGCTACTGTTTCTGGGATTACCATTTCATAATTGCTTACTACAGCTAGCAGAGTGGAGACCCTGGCAGCAAAAGTAGCTACCACAGTTAATTAATCTTTCATTCTATTGGGCATGATAAATTCAGTAGTTATATACATCTCGATTGGCTTTGGAAATTATAAATTTATAAACTCAAGTTTCAATTGCTTTTGGTATACCATCTTACAAGGACTCCAATTTGCAGTAAGGCTCGTTAAGGAAGGGAATGGCTCAGTTGCCTTTAGCCTACTGGCTATGGGTGAGATAGGACCTCTGTTGGTCTTTTCTGTGTCGAACACACAGATTGCAAGCCCAGCACCACTTTGAGATCTTTGGCAGCAGTTAACTCTGCAGCTCACACACGATTGAACCTGTATGATAATGAGTATTCAGAGACGGGTAATGCCTGGGCGGGGGCGCTCACCAACCTAAGACAGAGCGCCTGTGTGGCCTGGGCAGGCGTCTCCATGACGGGTAAGGTGACCTGCTGACGTCCCACGCAACCTAAGTCAGAAGCTCATTTTCTAGTAAAAGGGGGACCTGTAGGGCCCTGGCCCCCGTTTTGGGTAACTGCTGCCTTGCTTTCGGACCTTGACCTTGATATCCTCCCAATGCTAATTCCCTGCCAGGTTCCACCCTCCTGAATGCCTAAGGGAAGTTCCTTGTCTGTGTATCCTGCATAATGGGTGTTAACAGCTTAGATGCAAGATTGTAAAACATCGATAGTGAACTTCTGCCCTCTGGGGTTCTCCCATTGTGCTGTAAGCCTGTATTTAAGACCTCTTCCCTCCTTCAATAAACAAAACAAAACAAAACAAAACAAAACAAAACAAAAAAAGGTTGCCGGGCAGTGGTGGCACACGCCTTTAATCCCAGCACTCGGGAGGCAGAGCCAGGTGGATCTCTGTGAGTTTGAGGCCAGCCTGGGCTACCAAGTGAGTTCCAGGAAAGGTGCAAAGCTACTCAGAGAAACCCTGTCACGAAAAACCAAAAAAAAAAAAAAAAAAAAAAAAAGGCCTGGAGAGATGGCTCAGAGGTTATGAGCACAGACTCCTCTTCCAGATGTCCTGAGTTCAATTCCCAGCAACCACATGGTGGCTCACAACCACCTGTAATGAGATCTGGTACCCTCTTCTGACCTGTTGTCATACATGCTGTATACATAATATACAAATAAATCTTAAAAAAAAAAACCAAAAAACTTTGATCTCTATGATGCTCTGCACTCGGCTCTCATAAAAATCTCTTAAGACTATGATGTAAATTCTATCTCAGGATTTGTAAGTTCATTGGGTATGGTTAAAAAAAAATCTATAGAATTTGTTAACAAAGAAGTTAGCCTAAAACTTGTAACAAAAGGTTGTTTTAATTTGCTATATGTGCTTCAATTCTTATTTAGAAAAATAGATCTACTTACTGTATATGTAACAATTCAACTCATGTTTAAAAATTATCTACAAAAATGGTATTTTAGCTAACAGCCATACGGTTGGCCGCCATCTTTACTAAGGTTAGAGGGTACATGCCATGTGCCTCACCATCTTAAGATGACCACATAGTGTAAACCATCTGAGGAAGCACCCACGAAACTTCTCAGGCCTACTGAGTCCTCTGCTTATTGCTCTATTTAGAGTCAAGAAACAGCAATAGGCCTCAGATATTTTGGACTGGTATGGATTGTGATGATAATACTTTAAGGTTATAAAGGTCTACTCAGATTAACAAAAGCTGACTTAGAGGTTTACACCTAACTATGTATGTCTTTGCTAACAGTTCAACCCCAGGCTTCTAGAAAATTTTTATAAGTAACAACATATGCTTCATAAATAAGGTATATTTGATAAATAAGGTTTATAAATTCCTAAGATCTACTCAGGGTCACAGTAATATCTGTCTAGCTTCTTTGGCTTTAGCTATCTATATAATCTAAGTCATAAAAAAAAACTGATATTCTACTTTGGTGCACTACCATGGAAGGATCAGAAAAGTTCCCAGTCTCCCTGGGGGCTGTATTTATGACTTAGTTTATTGCATTCATGGTTTTATTTTGATGCTAAAAGTAATTCAATTAAATCTTCAACTCAATTTTTTTTTTTTTTTTTTTTTAAGACAGGGTTTCTGTGTAGTTTTTGGTGTCTATCCTGGATCTCACTCTGTAGACCAGGCTGGCCTTGAACTCACAGAGATCCACCTGCCTCTGCCTTTCCAGTGCTGGGATTAAAGGTGTGTGCCTCCACTGCCCAGCTCAACTCAAAGTTTTAAGGCTCAAACTTAACAGGGATAAAGCTGTAAATTCCTAATCTTATTAAAAGCTCCCAATTTAAACTGTTATAGATAATTAAAACATACAAGTTAACGTGTTTTCAAAGTTAAGCCTAAAACAAGTAACTAAATCAGGTATTCTTAATAGATAGGTGGTCTGTTGAATATGGCATTTAAAATGTTTAATGAAAGAGCTTCCCATAATAGACACGCCTGCTCCTACAGGGAATCCCATGGTCTCCAAAGAAGACAGATAGGGCACAATGACTCCACCTCAATTGTGGTAACGATAACCACTGGGCAAAACCATTTCTCACCTGCTGCCAGGGCTCTGCACAAACTAGGACACTGTAGGGTTGACTGTCCTGCTCTACCTCATCAAAGTAAGGTCAGTTTCCCAAGTTCCTTCTCCACAGAAAATCTCAGACCTGGGTCTGGTGGCAGAGGGCCCATGCTGCTCTGTGTGGCAGCTGAGGTAAAGCACTGTTCTAGGCATAGCTGTCTCCAACAAAGCCAGCGAGATCACGGGAGCCTAAGGTAACCGTCTAAGTAGTAGGTGAGTCTCTGTTATTTTAACTGATACACAGGCCATTTGGATTATAATTCCAGCTATAGTTCATCCTTCCCAGATCTCTGATGATACTAACTGCAGCTTTAACAGCAGCAAGCTTACCAGGTCCTCTGCAAGGCTATGGCTGCCTTCTCTTCATATGTAAAATCAGGCCTCAGACCTCACTGAAAGCTATTAGGTCTCCAGCTGAGAAGACAGTTTAACTTGTTACTAGACTCTGGAAGGAGATAAACTCACACAATTGGTTTCAAAGTAATTTTTTTACTATTGCTTTATTTAAAGGAACTTGCTCTACAATGGCTGTTCTCCGTAATCAATCACCTGTGTCTTGTGGTGAATGATTGGCTAGAAAAAGTTTACGGTTTCAGATTTCTTTCTCTTTCTGTGCTATTGTTATATTAAGACTTCAAAAATTCAGATTTTAAATTTCCTTTGGTTGTCTTCCATGAATAGACTTAAAAGTCCTTCTCCTAAAAACATCTCTGCTGTGGAACAATCCTTTTCTACACTATGAATATGTATTACTCTCATTTGCTAATAAAACACTGATTGGACAGTAGCCAAGCAGGAAGTTAGGTGGGACACTCAAACTGAGGACTGGATGAAGAAGGGCAGAGTCAAGGGAGAGATGCAAGCCAGCTGCCCAAGAAGCAAGATGCCAGAGGACTGATAAAGCCACGGCCACATGGTAATAATTAATAGAAATGGGTTAATTCAAATGTAAAAGCTGGTTAGTAACAAGCCTGAGCAATCAACCAAACATTTATAATTAATATAAATCACTGTATGATAATTTGGGAAGCGGCTGCTAGGTATCTGGGAACAGGCGGGAGGGAGAGAAACATCTGCTTACATATGGCATTCCCATGTGTGGCTGAAATTTCCACATGAAACCTGACAAAGCTTAAAAAAGGATTCTAAACACACAAAAATGGAGTCAAACTCGGCTTCTTGGTAACTGCTGTTTCTCCAGTGGGCTCTGTCTGCTGGCAGCAAGCAGAGGTGTGGCCCCTTTAAGAGAAGGCTTCCTGGCTCGGTGCTAGAGGTAAAAATGGGTGGCTCTTTTCAGAGGCCCTGCTGCCAACACTTACATGGTGTCTGTGAGCAGTGGTGGCATATGATACTCAGTGCCGCACGGACCTAGAACTTCCCAGGGCTGGAGTGATGAACATGGCTCCCAGAGCTGGTGATAGACGTGCCTTCACTATGAGACTAGCCTCTCAGGGAACTGACAGAGGGGAGCCAGCACCAGCTGTCCACGATCTAACTCACACAGCAGGTTTTTGCTCACGCAGAATGAGAAGGTTACAGATGCGCAGTAAGAACAGAATCAGACGGAAAAAAAAAACCCTCTAAATAGCTTACAGTGTGTTTAAAAAAATAGGCTTGGGAGAGAGAAGAGAAAGAGTATATACAGTCTTAGGTTAAAAATAATAAAATAAAGACCTTAAAAAGGGGGGTATGGAAAATGCACAGAGAGTGGATACTGTATGTTATTGTGTTGTCTTTAAATTTTTTGACTATTAATGAACAAATGATAATTGCTGAGAGACATTTGATTATGAAAGCTGCTAGATTAAACCAACATATATTTTAAAAATATCTTGACTTCAAAATTTAAGTCAAAAGATATATTACTTTGGGAAAGAGTTTCTGCTTTTATTTCCACAGGAAATAAGAGGCTCTGGATTCATTCTGGGTTAAGAAAAGTCAGGTTTGACTGAGGAAGACCCCCTGAAAAGTCTCCAATGGGAATGGATGGACCAGATGATCCAATGTCTCAGAGCACCTCTGTTGCAGTTTCCTCTGAGTTCTGCATCCAGAGCAGTTTCAAGGCTGCTGGCTGAAATGACCCAGCCTCACAGACTACTCCAGTCAGGACTTGACTATAATCCTAAACTTTCTCAGGGTCCCCCAAAGTTTACCGTGCCCCCAATCAACAGGAAGCAGTCTAGAGAACTGCAGCCACATTCCCCCAAAATGGGTTATGAATATTTATTATTATTTAAAGGGGGTTGCTTACAAGTTGTTATGGATAATGGTCAGGAAAAAAGCTAAACAAAGGAGATTAGATTCAAGGATCTCTGTCTGAAAAGAAAAAAGGGGAGATACAGAAATGATAGGATAAAAGTGCAACTTATTGAATCTACTTTAATCTAAAAAATAACTATTAATCTTACATATTTTGCATTGGTGTGGCTTTTAGTTTATTGATACAAATTTAAAGTTATTTCTGTTATACTGTATGTATATGTATTGTGTTTATGCATTTCATTAAAAAATGTAATGTATAATTAAGAAATACAGACTAATAGTCATCTATAATAGTCAAACTTATAGTCAGAAAACAACCATATAGGTATGTTTTCAAGGTCATACACAGATATGTTTAGATATATAGATGGTCTTCAAACACTTTAAATACCTACAGAATATGGCATTTAATATGTTTAAATAACCTAAGGCTTTTCATGATGGTGAGACACATCTGCTCCTGGCAGCACCAATCTACTTCAGAGAAGATGATGGGCATAAAAAAAAAAAAAACTCCATATGGAGTGTGTTTTCTTTCTTTTTTTTTTTTTTTTTTTTTTTTTTTTTTGGTTTTTTGAGACAGGGTTTCTCTATGTAGCTTTGCGCCTTTCCTGGAACTCACTTGGTAGTCCAGGCTGGCCTCAAACTCATAGAGATCCGCCTGCCTCTGCCTCCCAAGTGCTGGGATTAAAGGCGTGCGCCACCACCGCCCGGCCGGAGTGTTTTCTTTATGGCAAAAGTTAGCCATGTGGACAAAGAAACTAACCTTGCCTCAATAGCTACAGTGCGCTGTCCAAACTGAACAAGCAGGATACAAAGAAAGTTGACTGCCAAACTTTGCCAAGACAGGGTAGGCCAGTCCTTCAGAATTCCCTGCTTCACAGGAAAGTCTGTCAGATAGTCTAGTTAGATGCCCCGACATTGCAGAGGAACCTCAGGCGACTGTCCAGGCAGCCTGATGTCCCTGTCATTAGGTAACATTTCATCCTTCTGGGGTCTTTGATGGAGTTAAAGACTAAATAGTTAAACTGAGAGTTTTCCTTAGTTATGATAAAAAAACAAATTAAGTATAAGACTTTGAACTCGCAAAGATAAGATAGAAAATGGAGTATTTTCTCTGATTTTACCAAATGCAAATAGACTGGATATTATGACTATGGCTCTTACTTGAAACTGTCTTGTTATATATAATTTTACTATGTTCAAGTTAAAACCTTTTTAATTAGACAAAAGGGAAAATGCTGTGGAACAATTCTTTCCTACACTTTGAATATGTATTACTCTCATTTGCTAATAAAACACTGATTGGACAGTAGCCAGGCTGGAAGTTAGGTAGGACACTCAAACTGAGGACTGGGATGAAGAAAGGCAGAGTCAAGGGAGAGATGCAAGTCAGCCGCCTAAGAAGCAAGATGCCAGAGGTCCGGTAAAACCATGGCCACTTGGTGATACATAAAATAATAGAAGTGGGTTACTCTAAATGTAAGAGCTAGTTATTAACAAGCCCAAGAAATTGGCCAAACATTTATTAATAAAAGCCTCTGTGTGGTAATTTGGGAAGCAGTAATTTGTTAGGTATTTAGGAATAGGTGGTGGGGGAGAGAAGGCTCCCTGTTTACACATCTCTGTCCAATCTACATGTCTAGCCCTCTGGAAAGGGTGTCAATGCTTTTAACACAGAATCATTTTTGGGTCCCCAAGTTTTTACTATGACTCAAAGGTGTGAGTATACTGCTCTTCCTACAATATGGATTTCTTTCCTTCCTTCTTTCCTTCCTTCCTTCCTTCCTTCCTTCCTTCCTTCCTTCCTTCCTTCCTTCTCCTCCCTCCCTCCCTCCCTCCCTCCCTCCCTCCCTCAGTCCCTCCCTCCCTCCCCCCCCTCTTTCTTTTTCCCTGACACAGGGTTTTACTGTGTAGTCTTGGCTGTCCTGAAACTCGCTGTGTAGCCCAGGTTGGTCTTGAATTCAAAGAGATCCACATGCCTCTGCCTCCTGAGTGCTAGGATTAAAGGTGTGTGCCAGAACTGACAGGTCAATCTGGATTTCAATACAGATTAAAAACAGTAACCAGATGGTGGCGGCGGTGGTGGTGGAGGTGGCGGCGGCGGCATACGCCTTTAATCCCAGCACTCAGGAGGCAGAGGCAGGCGGATCTTTGTGAGTTCAGGCCAGTCTGTTCTATAGAGTGAGTTCTAGTACTGCCAGAATTACATAGAGACCCTGTCTCAAAACAACAACAACAGCACAAAAAAACAAACTAAAACTTTTATCTCTTTTTATAAAATTAAAAAATTCTTGTAAGCTTTGGGGAATCAAGTTGAATTCACCTCTCGAAGGTCAAATGGATTCCAGATAAGTACTCTTTTCAGTTTCTCCACCTGCCTATTCCTGAAGTGCGCAAATAGCTGTGAATAGTGTTGTGATAGACCCTAAGCATAGTATTATAGTTAAGATATAGTTAAGATAAAGTTATTGTTTGATGTAATTGCTCTTCCCCTTTTCTTGGTCTTGGGAATCCCCTTAGGGGGTCTACCATTTTACAACTGGATCTGGGTTTCAGTTTTTTTAAAGAGCAAACAAGTTTCAGTTTCTTAAACAAAGGGCTATTAATCAAACAACACCTCTAACAGCAGGAATGAGAGAGAGAGAGAGAGAGAGAGAGAGAGAGAGAGAGAGAGAGAGAGAGAGAGAGAGAGAGAGAACAAGGCTTGAACCACAATAACCAAAAAAAGATAGTTCTGTAATACCCTGAAACAAGCCTGGAGTTGCCCAAATAAATCCAAAGTCAAAAACCCAGAACCTTAGCCCTATCAAAAATGTGCTAACATGGGGCTGGAGAGATGGCTCAGTGGTTAAGAGCACTGGCTGCTATCCCAGAGGACCCAGGTTCAATTCCCAGTGCCCATATGGCAGCTCACAATTGTCTGTAACTCCAGTTCCAGGAGATCTGACACCCTCACACCAATGCACATAAAATAAAATTAAATAAATTATTTAAAAATGTGCTAACATAAATGCTGCCTGCTTAACCAATCATGTTTGAGATGACCTAACTTCCTGAAATTCCCCTAGCTGTGCTCAAAAGGACCTGTGCGCCTTTGTCCCGGGTCGCCATTTGTACAAGCGGCCAGCCCCGCCTGCTGGATGTTTCTGCACAGTAGACGATCTTTGTTCTTGCATACTATTTGAGCCTGGGGTCTTTCTTCAGCATTTTCTTGGGCCTTTACACCCTCCTGCAACTACCAGGTCCACAGACATAGGCATTTCAAATGTACACTCTGGATAAAAACTTGCCTCTAAACTCCTTACCTATACCTGCTGTCCCTAATATATATTGGTTCCAGCAGATTTCTTTTTTCTTTTTCTTTTTTTTTGATTTTTCGAGACAGGGTTTCTCTGTGTAGCTTTGCGCCTTTCCTGGAACTCACTTGGTAGCCCAGGCGGGCCTTGAACTCACAGAGATCCGCCTGGCTCTGCCTCCCGAGTGCTGGGTTTAAAGGCATGCGCCGCCACCACCGCCCGGCCTCCAGCAGATTTCTAGTCAGCTACTGCAAACTGCTCCAAACTCACCAGCCCCATGTGCTTCTGATGGAATTTCCAACCAGCCTGAGTCATCCTAGATGACTTCAAAGTAGCTAGCCCCAGGTGGTGGTTTGAAAGAAAATGGCCCCCAAAGGGAATGGTACTATTAGGCGGTGTGGTCACTGTGGGGTTGGCTTTGAGGTCTCCTATGCTCAAATTATTCCCAATGTCACAGGCAACTTCCTGTTGCCTTCTGATGAAGATGTAGCCAGCACCACTACGCTTCCCGTCATGATGATAATGGACTAAAGCTCTGAATTGCAAGCGAGCCCCCAATTAAACCTTTTCTTTAGGAGAGTTGCCGTGGTGCTCACTTCGGCAGCACATAGACTAATTGGAATGATACAGAGATTAGCATGGCCCCTGTGCAAGGATGACACGCAAATTCGTGAAGCGTTCCATGTTAAAAGAAAAAAAAAAAGAGTTGCCGTGGTCATGGTGTCTCTTCACAGCGATAGAAACCCTGACTAAGACACCTGAGGTGGTCCAGCCTCACAGCCGGCTCCAAAGCGGCCTGCACTTCCCTAGCCCCAGATGGCCCCACAGAGCCTGGACAGCAAGTGAAGCGCCCTGCTCTTCCTGGCCTTGGCCAATATTCCAGCTGTCTTGGGTCCCCAACACCCCAATGTCAGCAGAAGTAGCCATAGAAAGATTGCATTCCCCCTTGTCATTATCAACAAAGAGACTGGGGTGTCGGGACTCAAACCTGGGACAAAAGGCTAACTGAGGTGCTTATTTAACACATCAAAGCAGACCTGGCTGCCAGATTCTCCCAGCATCCCTCAGTCCCTACCTGTTATAGAATGTGGCTGGCATGCCCCGCCTCCTACCCTAGATTTCCCAGTTCAGGGGCTGGGCTGCCCTTCCCCAGCTGCTCTTCCCTATATAATCCAGACATTTTGGTTACCTGGCTTTTTGGTCTACCCTTTACCCTCTTGGCCAGTCTCTTGTCCCCTCTTGGAGAGGCCTTTCCCTCCCCTCTCTCCTCCCCCTTCCATCACATGGCCAGGCTCAGGGTCATGTTCACTCTGTACTACCCCAGATGTTCCTGCCTCTGGTCTATGTTCCCCCTTTATCTACAACAAACCTCCTCCCCCGCCATACCTAGGAGCAGTCATGTCCTTCCTTTTTTATTTCTTTTCTCATTCAGGTTTCTTGCTGTGTGTGTGTGTGTGTGTGTGTGTGTGTGTGTGTGTGTGTGTGTGAGAGAGAGAGAGAGAGAGAGAGAGAGAGAGAGAGAGAGAGAGAGAGAGAGAGAATGGGCTGTGTACCAGTTTTTAAACAGGGAACATAACTTAGGCA
>NW_023504354.1:0-1603 GCF_004664715.2 Peromyscus leucopus
GTAGAAAACATCATCCTGAGTGAGGTAACCCAGACTCAGAAAGACAAACATGGTATGTACTCACTCATAGGACTATTTCTAGATGTGGAACAAGGATGACTGGACTGCTACTCACATCACCAGGGAGGCTACCTGGAAAGCAGGACCCCAAGAAAGACACGGGGATCACCCAATGACGAAGAAATGGATGAGATCTTACATGAACAGCCTGGACATGAGTGGGGGTAATGAAAGGCGAGGGTCGAGGGAAAGAGAGCTTGGGGGTGCAGGAGATCCCAGCTGGATCAAGAACAGAGAGGGAGAACAAGGAATAGGAGACCATGGTAAATGAAGACCACATGAGAATAGGAAGAAGCAAAGTGCTAGAGAGGCCCACAGAAATCCACAAAGACACCCCCACAATAGACTGCTGGCAATGGTCGAGAGACAGCCCGAACTGACCTACTCTGGTGATGGGATGGCCAAACACCCTAATTGTCATGCTAGAAACCCCATCCAATTCCTGAGGGATCTGGATGCAGAGATTCACAGCTAGGCCCCTGCTGGAGCTTTGGGAGTCCAATTAGCGAGAAAGAGGAGGGTTTATATGAGGGAGAATTGTTGAAAACAAGGTTGGATAAAGCACAGGGACAAATAGCTAAACGAATGGAAACACATGAACTATGAACCAATGGCTGAGGGGCCCCAACCGGATCAGGCCCTCTGAATGGGTGAGACAGTTGATAGGCTTGATCTGTTTGGGAGGCATCCAGGCAGCGAGACTGGGTCCTGTGCTCATTGCGTGAGATGGCTGTTTAAACCTGGGGCTTATGCAGGGTCGCTAGGCTTGGTCTGGGAGGAGGGGACTGGACCTCTCTGGACTGAGTCTACCAGGTTGATCTCAGTCCTTGGTGGAGGCTTTTCCCTGGAGGAGGTGGGAATGCGGGGGTCGGCTGGGGGGAAGGGGAGAAGGGCGGGAGTGGGGAGAACAAGGGAATCCGTTGTTGATATGTAGAATTGAATTGTATTGTAAAATAAAAGAAAATTAAAAGAAAAGAAAACCCTGATACTGGACTCTAAATAAATATATCATCAAATTAAAAAAAATAGAATGGACAATTATTTACTATTTAAATGAGATATTTTTGTATTGAGTACTTTATTTTTTTTTTAATTTTCAATATATTTTGATCATATTCTCTCTTCTTTCCCAACTCATCCCAGATTTTCCCCACCTCCCTACCGACCCAACTTAGTGTTCCTAATAACTCTTAAATGGGAGTTTTTAATAGTACATTATTGATTTCATGCATCCCATCTTCCTTGTCTTTAATTCTGTGGGTGTATGTGTATGTATAAATACATGTTCCTCATATGGGTGCGTGCACATGTACACGTGGGTGCATGTGGAGACAGCAGAGCTTGTTGTCAGGTGTTTTGCTCAATTGCTCTCCACATTTGAGACAGGGTCTCACTGAACCTGAAGCTCATCAGTTGCTAGGCTGGCTGTATGACCAATGAGCTCCAAGGTTCCACCTGTCTATTCTTTTCTCCTCCCCTGCCTCAGTTCTGGTATTACAGAGATTTGCTGTTTGCTGTTTCACCTGGCTTTTATATGAGTGTT
>NW_023504355.1:0-4170 GCF_004664715.2 Peromyscus leucopus
ATAGCATATTCTCAGGTTGAATGAAGCCCAGGCAGGCTAAGTGCTTCCAGTCTTCTGTCTTCGGCCACCTTTCATGTTGAACTGTGGAATTGCCTTCTCCACCCTTTTCCCTATTCTGTTTCATTGGTACTCCTGCTCCTGCCCAATTTCCCTGTCTCCACTGCTGCCTCATGAACCCAGCAGGAATCTGAATGTGTAAGGAAGTTTGGGTTAGTGTTTATTTCACAACATCTTGAGACAAGGCCCAGTGGTAGAGTCTTTGTTCTGATATGGCAAAAAGGATGTTCTATCACTTGATATTATCTATGCACCTAGACCAGTATGCCCCAACATGGAAGCTGCACTGTTCATAGGATTCTCTACTGTATGACTCTTTTTTCTCTGGTCAAAACAAGATTCTATAATAAACTATGGTACTCATGGCAGTTAGACCAGAACAATATAGTAGTAGCTAGGCCTGTGATAATGGTAACAGAGACTAATACTCACTAAGTAAGATCAGGAGACCCCTGGCCTGGAATTCCAGCTATTTCCCTCTAGTTGCAAGTGCTCTTGGGAGATGCTAGAGTATGTATGAAGTAAAAGGTTGATTAAAAGCAGGACTCCATGATGCAGCTTCCATGAGGTAGCCATCCATGGTGAGGTGGTACTTTGGGGTGATGCAATTGTTTGGAGGTAATCCACTCTGCTGTAAGTAACCCTCACCCATTCCCTTTAAGAAAGTTCAATAAACTCTCTGGTCTCACCATGTGGGACTTCATAAAATTGTGCTTTGGTGTCCATCTGGGATGACTGGATATTTATGTCTCCCCAAGAAAAGTAAACACAGCAGTCTCCCATTCATGGATGAGTTGCCTCAGGAGGCTTTTAGGAGGGGGGAAACTAGTTGAATTCCCATCTCATAGCTGGGGCATGTCACATTTGTCTGAGGCCAGCAGGAAGGGGAACATGGCATTCACCAGGCCCAGATGAGTGCATACCTGTCCCATGTCACAGGACAGGGCTCCTGTGAACAGCTGCATGCTAAGGCACATCCATGCATATGAATATGTGCATATACATATTTTTATTTCCCTCCTTTTGTATAATAAAGATAAAATACTATATATTCATGTATATTAATGACGCAGTCTTACCTTTCACACACTTGTTCCTATTTTTGTTATACATCTATTGTAGGGCCCTGGCTCCCCATATTTGAGTAAACTGTTTGCCTGCTTGCCGACCTTGACCAGATGTCCTCCCTATGCTAATTCCCTGCCGGTATCCACCCTCCTGAATGCTTAAGGGAAGTTCCTTGTTTGTGTGTCCTACATATTGGGCGTTAACAGCTTAGATGCAAGAATGTAGAACGTTCTGTAGTGAACTTCTGCCCTCTGGGGTTCTCCCATTGTGCTGTAAGCCTGTATTTAAGGTTTCCTCCCTCTTTCAATAAACAGCATTCGGCATTCTGCTGAGGCGAGTGACCCGCTGTCTTTGTCTCTGTTTTTCAATCCACAGCCCCTCGCTCAGACATGGTGAACGGGTGGTGGTAGTGTGGGTGTTATCACTACACATCTATACAGCACTTTATTGTGACTCTGTAACAAGATCTCTTCAATTCCTGTTTTGCTATTTAAAAAATGACTAAATACTAGTCTCATGCATCCACTATTTTATAATTATGGATGCATACCCTCCAGGTAAATTTCCAGCTGTGGAATTGCTGGGTCAAGGGGTAAAATCAAATCTGTTAGATGTTGCCCAATTCTCTTCCTTGAGGATTAGAACACAGTCCACTTACTCCTACCAGCAATGTATGAACATGCTTATTTCCCCATGGGCCTGTCAACAGTGTTTTATCTGATTTGGGGGTTTTACTCAATCTGATTTGTGTAAAATGATAACAATGCAATTTTAAGTGGCACTTACATTATTGTGAGTGAAAATGAGCACTTTCTCAAGTGTTCATTCACATTGTCCTGTGCCTTTTGCTCATTTTTTTTTCTATCAGGGCTTTAGTGTTTTTCTTTTCTCTTTCTCTCTCTTTCTTTCTTTCTCTCTTTCTTTCTTTCTTTCTTTCTTTCTTTCTTTCTTTCTTTCTTTCTTTCTTTCTTTCTTTCTTTCTTTCTTTCTTCCTTTCTTTCTTTCAAGACAAGGTCTCACTGTAGCGGTAACGCCTGCATTACCGATACCCGTTTACCATGTCTGAGCGAAGGGCTGCGGATTAAAAATAGAGACAAGAGACAGCGGGTCATCCATACGATTGGATGTCGAATGCCGTTTATTGAAAGAGGGAAGAAACCTTAAATACATACAGGCTTACAGCACAAATGGAGGATCCCCTGAGGGCAGAAGTTCGATACCAATGGTCTACATTCTAGACCCAATGTTCTGCATTCTTGCATCTAAGTTGTTTACACCAAATACAGGATGCACCTAAGTTGTTTACACCACAAGCAGGATGTAGGAACAAAGAACCTCCGGTAAGCTCTCCGATAATCCTAAGGTGAGAAGGACACCGGCAGGGAATCTGAATAGGGAGGACACCTGGCAAAGGTCAGCAAGCAAGGCTGCAGCCACTCACAGTCGGGGGCCAGGGCCCATGGCGCCCACATCTCACTATATAGCACTGGCTATCCTGGAACTCTGTAGACAAAGCTGGTCTTGAACTTACAGAGATCTGCCTGCCTCTAATTCCTGAGTGCTGAGATGAAAGGCATGTGCTACCATTTGGGCTTTTCATGTTTTTCTCAATTGCTAAAATCTCTTTACTGGTTAGAGAAGATTCATCCTTTGCCTATTGTATGTATGCCCATTGTTTTCCTGCAGATTTGTTAGGTTATATTTGATAAATATTTTAATGGAGACAAACATTAATTTTTCATTTTTTTTTGTCTATTATTTCCTGCCACTATGTGGGTCTCAGAGAACAAGGTGCTGCTGTCTGCTAAGCCATCCCACCAGCCCTTAGTTGTTGATTTTTAATTTTGAGACATAGATTGAAAATTTTCCCACACTGATACAAAAGAAAAATGCAGGGCACTTCTGAGTCTGGCTGCAATGGCTTGCCTTATTCCTTTCAGGGCCTTCTCCAAGGAAACCCTAAACTTAGCAGAGCAATCAAGCATAGGAAGACTCTGAAATTTTGAAAGAAATTATACTCCCTAGACCCTTGAACTTGAAGGAAAATACAATAATGAATGCCCTGGGTTTTCTCATTGTCTCCCTTATGTATTTGACAGGACACTGCATGTGGTGGTTTGAATAAAAATGGCCCCCATAGGCCCTTAGGGAGTAGCATTATTAGGAGGTGTGGCTTTGTGGAAATAAGTGTGTCATTGGGGATGGGCTTTGAGGTTTCAGATGCTCAAGCCAGTCCCAGTGTTGCTCTCTCTCTTTTCCTGTTGCCTGAGATCCAGTTGTAGGACTCTCAGTTCCTTCTTCAGCATCATGTCTGCCTGCATGCCACATGTCTCACCATGATGATAATGGATTAAACCTTTGAACTATAAGCCAGCCCCAACTAAATGTTTTCCTTTTTAACAGTTGCTGTGGTCATGATGTGTCTTCACAATAACAGAAACCCTAACTAAGACATTGCAGTAGCCACCAAGCCAGAACTTCAAAGCAAGCATTGAAAACAAGCAAACTCGAAGGAAAGTCTGACAGCTTCAGCCAAAGAACCAGAAAGAGGAGGTATAACAATAGAAATCTTTGTGGGCAATAGCCACTCTGCTCTGACCAAATACCAAAGGGAAATGTACACCATTCCTCTTATTGGACTGTTCATTGTCACTCAGAACAAGTGGTGCTGTGATTCCCTGTGCTGGGAAGTCTGAACTGAAACCTCAGCCTCTATTCTCTTCCAAGTAGAAGTAGGCAGTTCTTTAATTTTCCCAAAGGAGTGTCAGTGGGGTCCACCAGTGAGATGAGCCCACCAGACAGCAATAAGACTTGAGGAGGCAGAGAGAACTAGGCCAAGCCCACATTCTAACTTCTTTCTATCCCAAGGGTGTTGTGGAATATTATTTTAAAATGTATTACATTTGTTTATGCTGTGGAACATTTGTTTAATGATGCAAAGATGTGTTGCATTCCTTTATGTTGCATTTATTTAACTCTGTGAAGCTGTGTTACTTTGCCTGTCTAAAATACCTGATGGTCTCATAAAGAGCTGAATGCCCAATA
>NW_023504356.1:0-1115 GCF_004664715.2 Peromyscus leucopus
CAGCTCAATGCCTCGGACCCAGACCTGGGACCTAGTGGTAACGTCACCTTTTCTTTCAGTGGTCACACCCCTGATCGTGTGAGAAACCTCTTTAGCCTTCACCCCACGACTGGAAAGCTGACCCTTCAGGGGCCTCTAGACTTCGAGAGCGAGAATTACTATGAATTTGACGTGAGGGCTCGTGATGGGGGTTCTCCAGCCATGGAGCAACACTGCAGCCTTAGGGTGGATCTCCTAGATGTAAACGACAATGCCCCCCACATCACAGTGACCTCGGAGCTGGGAACTCTACCAGAGAGTGCAGAACCCGGCACTGTGGTGGCCCTCATCAGCGTGCAGGACCCCGACTCTGGGTCAAATGGAGATGTGAGCCTCCGCATCCCTGACCACTTACCGTTCGCCCTCAAGTCCGCCTTCAGGAACCAGTTCTCCCTCGTGACAGCCGGACCCTTGGATCGAGAGGCTCGGTCCAGTTATGACATCATGGTTACTGCTTCTGATGCTGGGAACCCTCCCCTGAGTACCCACAGGACTATTTTCCTCAATATTTCAGATGTGAATGATAACCCACCCTCGTTCTTCCAGAGGTCACACGAGGTGTTCGTCCCCGAGAACAATCGCCCAGGGGACCTCCTTTGCTCCCTTGCGGCCTCTGACCCCGACTCTGGCTTAAACGCACTAATCTCATACTCTCTCTTAGAGCCCAGAAATCGAGACGTGTCCGCGTCTTCCTTCATTTCTTTGAACCCCCAGACAGGAGCTGTCCACGCCACTAGATCGTTTGACTATGAGCAAACGCAGACCCTGCAGTTTGAGGTACAGGCCAGGGACAGGGGCAGCCCACCCCTCAGCAGCACCGTCACGGTGCGCCTGTTTGTGCTGGACCTCAATGACAATGCCCCCGCGGTGCTACGCCCCAGGGCCAGACCTGGTTCCCTATGTCCCCAAGCATTGCCTCCATCGGTTGGTGCTGGTCACCTAGTCACAAAGGTGACAGCCGTGGACTTGGATTCCGGTTACAATGCCTGGGTTTCCTATCAGCTCCTGGAGGCCCCAGACCCCAGTCTCTTTGCAGTCTCCAGATACGCTGGGGAAGTTCGGACGGCTGTTCCCAT
>NW_023504357.1:0-3000 GCF_004664715.2 Peromyscus leucopus
ATCTTTCGGGGCAGTGAGGAGTACAGGGCACTCAGCCCTGTGGCCAGCACCTAAGAAAGGGTACCAAAGACTCAGATAATATAATAAGAGGGTTTTGGGAACTAACTAATCATAAGATTTGATGGGAATACAGGTAAAAGACACTACCAAGGCTGTTATTAAGTTGCCATGTGCCAGGCCCTCACCTGCAACTATCTAGTTATGCTCATGCTTCAACCCCATTCCAACTCCAAGGAGTTGCTTTTGAATCTGTAGTAAAGGGCTCTCCCTGACACCTAGCCTTTCCACATCTCCTGGATAGGAAGATGCTGTCCAATATTCACATGCCACACCCTACCCCCCCCCCCATCCTAGGGTTTGCTAACCGGGCAGAAGTAAGAGTGATCAGCGATGTAGCGGCCCACAGTGGGGCTCCCATCTGAGAGAGCCATGAGCAGAAGTAGAGCATCACGGGCCTGCTGGCCCAGGGTGCCTTCTCGATGGACAAAGGGAACAAGGCGAGAAAAGAGGAGAAGACGTGGAGCAGCTCCAGGCTCAGGAGGTGGCTGCAAGAAGAACTCGAGCAATGAAGGCTCCCGAGCAACACACACACACAGTTGGCTGAGAAGTAGCACCAGGCCTTCATCCAGTGCTGGGCTACTGGGCACAGGGCGGCCACAGGCATCCAGCAGGGCAAGCAGAGCCTCACGAACTGGCCCATGCCGCAACAGAGGCTGGCGAGCTTCGCTCACTAGCATCTCAAATAGTTTCAGCTGCTCAGCCCGCCGTTCCTCGACCCCATCCCCAAACTCATCCCATTGCAGCTGCCATGTTAACACTCGGCTCAGCAGATCTTCATGCAGAGCAAACTCCAGCAAAGGCCCAGGGCCTGAGGGGGCCGAAGGGACAGCTCGATCCTCTGCCAGCAATGTTAGCATTTGGTAGGTGTGGTTTCGCACAGCACTGAGATCATCTGCACCTCCAGCAGCTGCCCGTGGGCCTTGCCGCTCCAGGATTCGAACCACCTGACACAAAGGACAGAAAAGAGGAAAAATCTAAGATGATAAGGTAACTAAATGGGGTGATAAGAACACAGAGCTCTGAAAGTTAGGACCACTAGGGTGAGTAACAGACTAGGTATTTTGTTATGGAGTCTCCTACCTGGGACCAGTGATTCTTGAAGACCATGAGGCATGTCTCAGGATCAGCCATGACAGGAGTCTGCAGACTGGCCCCTTGAGGTACTCGGTGCCCAGGGACCCGGGAGGCCAGCCTGCTCAGCCAGTTCATCTTCTCCATGAGGCAGGCTGGACAGGGCCAGCAGCCAGAGGACTATACTTTGAGAATGTACCAACTGGAGGTTTTCTCCACTTCTGTCTCCAATCTGCTTCATCCGGTCTGTAGGAGCCAGTAGCTGGCCATAGAGACAGAGTACACCAAACTGGAATTGCAAGCCCAGAGTTGACTGCCCAGTCCAGAGTTGCAAATCTAATTCAAAGGGAGAAGATGAAAAGGATAAACAAAGCCCACCTCTCTCAACTTCCCTGAAAGAATAACTCAGAAGCATTCCACATAGCCAGCACTGGGTGGTGGTGCATGCCTTTAATCCCAGCACATGGAAAAGCAGAGGCAGGTGGATCTCTGTGAGTTCAAGGCCAGCCTGGTCTACAGAACAAGTTCCAGGACAGCAAGGGCTACATAGAGAAACCCTGTCTCAAAACAAACAACAAAGAACTCAGGTCCACATAGTCAACACATGAAACTTACAATGCCCAAAATAGAAGGCCTAATTTCTACCACCAAACCTGTAGCTTCCTCAAAATTTTTTATCTCAGTAAATGTCACCAACATTCACCTATATGCTTAGATCAAAACCTGGGCATGGCCCTTGCTTATCCTTTTCCTTCCAATATCGAATTCATCAGCAAATCTTGTCATTTCAAAGGACTATAAGTTCAAAGCCAGCTTGAGCTACATAAAGTTCAAGACAAACTGAAGCTACACAGTTTTAAGACTTTGTCTCAAAAAGAAAATAAAAAGGATGAAAAAAAAGTACAAAAATAAAAACATGTCTCACTATTACAATAGTTTCTAATTTAGCTTTGAGGTAGGCTCTCGTATATTGAACAGGCTAGCTTTGAACTATGTTGTTTTCTGATCTCTTTAAGGTGCTCAATACCCAGCTCCCAAATAAATCACACACGGAGGCTTATTCTTAATTATAAATTCCCAGCCTTAGCTTGGTTTGTTTCTTGCCAGTTTTCCTTAACTTTAAATTATCCCATATGGTGTTTGCCTCTGGGCTTTTCCCATTCTCTTACTTCTGTAAATCTTACTCCATGGCTTGCTGTGTAGCTGGATGATTGGCCCCGGGCCCTCTTCCTTCTCTGGCTACTTCCTTCTTTCTTCTCCCAGATTTCTCCTTCTAAATATTCCCTCTGCCTGCCAGCCCCACCTATCCTTTTTCCTGCCTTGCTATTGGCCATTCAGTTCTTTATTAGACCATCAGGTGTTTTAGACAGGCACAGTAACACAGCTTCAAAGAGTTAAACAAATGCAACATAAACAAAAGTAACACACCTTAGAGTAATATTCTATAACACTACGTAACCCAGGCTGGCCTCAAATTCATCATCCTCCTGCCTTACTGTCTCACCTTTGCCAATGCTGTGATTAGAGATGCATGCCACTATACCTGGCCTAAATTGACCTCCTGAGAGTTTATTCTCCATTTAGCAACCATATTACTTTTCTCTCCTCTGTTGGCAGCCCCCAGTGACTTCCTATCACACTAGAACTAATCCTAATTCTTTACCTTAACGTACAGAAGCCTGTACATGTAATCACTCTAAGCTCTGTCAGTCTCCTCCTCACTCATACTTTAGTCACAGGTCTTATTTTCTATTCCCTGACCCTAGAATGTTCTCCAGCTCTTCCCATTGCTTTCACAATTCTATTTAAATGCAATCTTCTTCTCAGAGAAGCCCACCCTACTTAACAATTTTATCTAAATACTTTATC